>NW_026856934.1:0-85266 GCF_026571515.1 Ruditapes philippinarum | reverse complement strand
AAAAACTTGGCTTATTGGGATAATGAAAGTGTGAGACGCCGGTCAGGCCAGGTGTAAAACCGTTATCATGTTATAGAAGTTATCACTAGTCAAGAAGTTTATTAATATACCTTAAAAATATTAAACAAATATTCCAATTATCGGCGTTATCTGTTAAATTTCTGGTTATGATGTAACGTTCATGGCTGTACATTTTTCGTAACATTGAAATCTTGAAAATTGATCTATATTTTATAAACTGTTTTATTTTTGTATATATAGTATTTACGGTGGCGTAAAGAGGGCATAGGACTTTCTTATTTATAACGTGCGCACGCGATAGCTATTACAAGGCCACGCTATACTATTACGTGCGCACGCTCTAAATGGATAGTTATTGCGCGCGCACACGATAAATGTTACGCGCACACACGGATAGGTATCCCGCATTTGGACCCCGGACGAGCTTCCTCGCATGAATAGTTCGACAACCCGAGTGAGTGTCAAACCGTCAGTGCTAAGGGGCAAGTGTTTTTTTTAAAATCACTCGGCCACGGAGGCCCCTAATTGATCTAAGGAAAAAAATGAGAATATCATCAAGCACGTTTTCATCAGAAATATATATAAAAATATCGCCATTTTCCGAGAATTACTGCTTTCTGATCCGCCATTGAAAAAGCACTTACAACGTGCATGAGTTCCATAAAGAATCCGGGTAATGCCATAATTATGCAATATCGGGCCTCGCAGAATCGGGCGAGAGACTACATTCCGATGAGATACGAAGCGAGGCACGATATTGTAACATGAGATCTCGCAATGTCGAAGTATCCAGTACCACGAGATTTCACGGTAGAATATTGTGCCTCGCTTCATGTTTGTCGGAAATTCGCATTTCGTGTCTCTCGGTAAAATATCGCACATCGCTTCGTGTTTGTGCTTCTCAAAGGCCTGACAATGGTAAAGGAACTAGCCCGAGAGCCATATATGGCCTTATCGTGTAATGGCGGACAGGTTATCGGACACTATCTTTTGCATGGCCATAGACGTCTAAATTTAAGCTGTTTTCTGTTAACATTTCATCGTGGAGATTTTGACATTTTGGTTGTTTGGTAAAAACAATGCGAGGAAAGGTTGTATTTGTTAAGTGAATTTCAATTTTAGTTTTGGTGGTTCTCCACGTCACAAAAGTGTGATGTTTTAAGTGATTTTACAGTAACAAATGTTAGCTAGTAATTTTTCTTAGAAGATGACCCCTACTTTTCTCATCATTTTATAACAGTTTTATCATAACGCTTTAAAATAAAATAAGGATTTGTTCTCTAAAATAGGACTAGCTCTGTTTTGTATCTCTTTGAAAATGTTAGTTTTAAAAAGAATATGAAGGGAATACTATTTAGTGGTATATTGCCTCGGTGTATTTTCTTTAATCGCGTACAAATATTGCCCGATTACGGTGTTCCTTGACATAAGTAACATTTTTGTCACCCTGAACCGCTATGCACGATGGTACAATGGTGAAAGTGCGATGGTACGATGATGAAACAACGATAGCACAATGGTGAAATCACGATGATACGATCGCGTTTTCATAATCATGCCATCACATTTTTAATATCGTACCATCGTATTTCACCATCGTTACATCCTTGTTTCACCATCGTACCATCGTTGTTTCACCATCGTCCAATCTTTGTTTCATGTTCGTACCATTGTGTTTTCACCATCGGATCATCGCCTTTTCATCATCGTACCATCGTGCTTTTAACATTGTACCATCGTGAACGGAATATCGTATGTTTCAGTGTACCCCTTCAGGTTCAGCCAATAAAATTTCTTCAATTAGAGATATTAGATTTAAAAGTGCCATCGCGCTGTCACCATTGTACCATCGTGAACGGGATTTAGTATTTTTCAGCGTACGCCTTCAGGTTAATCAATTTCTTGAATTAGAGATATTATAATTAATAGTTCACTGTAGGTTTTCATAAAGAAAGCATAAGCAAACCTATTGATGATTACACTTGAGATAAAACGGCGAACCTCGATTCTAAAAAAAGAATTTCTGTCGTGGGGAAATATGTGACAAATAATTCATAAAAAATGACATGAGACAAATGTGCTGTCTTGTCCCTTAAAACACATGAGACAAATGTGCTTTCTTGTCCCTTAAAAACTTAATCGGAGCACATTTGTCACACAAATGAGTTTTTTGGGGTAGACATTTAAGGTCCCATTTGACTCATGTGGGACATATGCGACCGCATCGGTCTTACGTAAGACAAATGTGCTCCGAGACAAATGTGCTCCTACACAACTCTTAATTATTATACTCCCTATGGTCAAGATTGAAATGATGTGTATAATAATCTTCATACTTTACAATATCACAAATATTGTTATATTTGCCATATTTTAAGACTATTTGTTGCTATACTAGCAACCAATTTTTTCAACATAAGAAGAAAAGAAAAAGCCGTGCATAATCTATAGATTGCCATCTACCCATATTTTAAGTTTCATAAAAATGATTTCAGTACTTTTTGCGTTATCACTGGATCCAGTTTATGTGTTTAATTAGCCATATTTTCAGTCTATTTGTTGCAATAGCAATCAATTTTCAACATAGGAAGAAAAGAAAAAGACTTTAAGCATTATTTTGATATATGTGTTTATGTTTACTGATAAACAGCGAGAAAATCGAATGAAACAAATTGTTAGATATCTTAACAAAGCATGAAATTGCATAAAAGAAAGTTTTTAAACGAACAAGCTATAAAGCCAAAAAGCTATGAAACCAACAAGCTATAAAACCGGGCGTTTTGCGCATAACAGCCATCGTATCAAGCGATATCATCTACAGACAAGTACGAGTTGGCTGAAAGTAAATTTCTGAAAATTTAAATGAAATAATCATCTTACCTCTTTTAACAAGTTTTCTTGTGATCAGTTGAAGATTAGCTATCTCACTGATTGTAAGCACAGATCCTCTGTTTGTCATTATTAAAATATGTGTGTTAATATTCAATAATCTGTCATCTTTGTTTAAACCTTTAACTTAACAATATTTATTATTCATAGCTAATGAACAAAATAACTTAAATATTTCTTTTGATGCAAATGTTGATCACGCCAGTTTAAACGAATTCGAATAACGTTTCACTCTCAAGTCCTTTATTAGTCCCAACAACAGTATCAGATGGTGACTATTCCAACAAGAACTTCAGATAGGTGAATTTTCCAACAAGAACTTGAGATAGGTGAATATTCAAATACGAACTTCAGATATGTGAATAATCAACAAGAATTTCAGATATGAGAATATTCCAACAAAAACTTCGGCAAGGTGAATATTTAAACAAGAACTCCAGATATGTGAATATTCAAATACGCTTAATAATCTTACTCTTGAGATTAATTTGATAAATAACATCCTCAGTATATCTAACCTCTTTTTTTTCAATTTCAGACTGTTGGTTTGGTTAACTACTAAATGAATCACAATTTGCTCTCGGCATGTCTATAATTGTATGCAGGAACAGTTTTATCCACGCCTCTTTTCCAATAATCATGTTTTATCATCAATTAGTTAGAAATGAGCTTCTTTCTGAGTTTCTTTTTATTTTGGTATTATATTTTATGAAAGAAAATTTTATACATCTCTTAACATTAATAACGAATATTACAATTGATTGTTCCGTCTCTAGTATTATGTATTACACAGGTTAATATTGAAAATCAGTACAAACTTGTCTATTACATCAGAAATCTTTCATACCTATTATAAAAAAAAAACTAACATAAAGTGAAAATCAACAGGTGTATTATTTTTCAGCACGATTACCTTCAGTGATTGTATGTAGCACGCAAAGACGAGTGTCAGTGTGTCGGTTAACGTTTATATATACAGATATTCAAAATGATGGATGGACATTTTTAAATGTTATATGACTGTAACAGAAGCATATACAAGTTTGCTTCTTTAAAAAGAAGAAAAGAAGCATGCGTGTGGCGCCGTGATATGTCGCAACGCCGCTAAATGTCGCACTTGCCGCTAAATGTCGCACCATTGACGCTAAATGTCGCAACCGCCGCTAAATGTCGCAAAACCATTTGACGTTAAATGTCGCAATGTTAACGTTAAATGTCGCACGAATTTCCCTTACCGTTAAATGTCGCAACACTACCGTTAAATGTCGCAAGATGTAATTTTATGTTGAACTCAAGTTTTATTGTTGTATCATATTAATTAGATCTGCCTACTCAATTTGAAAGCGAGTGAATTTATTATATATGGAACTGCGCTACAATTTAGGCGGCGATAATACTCATCTTGTAAATAAATGTATATTGTTTTGCGTTTGGATTTTAAGCTGATCTTATGCAATTATACAATTGTCTAGTTTTTGTATGAAAACTGCAAAAATTGGCATTGTTCTGTAAAATAGTTTAGTACAATTGTGTCTGTAAAATGGCAGAAGAGACAGGCTGCCTGAGGTGGCAGTCTGACGGCCTAGTTGACTGAGGAGACAAATTATCTCGCTGTCGGAAGAGGAAGCCTAATTGCTGACGACCTGGACCTTAAGAGTTTGCTAAACGCCCTGTAAGCCTAACGTTGGTAGCCTAGTATCCTGAGGAGGCCGCCTAACATCCTAACAGCCTATCGATTTCATCTTTGCAAACCTGAAGTTGGCAATCTAACAGCTTAGAGTGTCGGCAGCCTAGTAAAGTTTAAAAGTTAGTGACTTATATTATAAATATGGAAACAATTTAAAATACAGTAAAATCACTATGAAAGGTCATGCAAAAGCACATACACATGCCATGATTATGGAAAAAAAAAACGCCTTTACCTTTAGGGCACTTAAATTTGTAGTCTAATAGCCTAAAGCTGGCAGTCTAGGAGCCTGGCAGCCTAAAATTGGTGTCATGTTATAAAAAATGGAACAGTCAAAATAATAAAATGGCAAGTTGGATTTTTTTCTAAAATCTACTTGAACAAAGGGCTTCATAATTTACACATTTATTAATCAATACAATAAACTTGATCAAGGCAAGTAACATAATTATTGCATAAATTTTAATCAAGTTATTGCCATTTTCAGCAGTTTGAGAATGAATATCGTTAACCTAAACCGGCAAGTTGGATTTATTTAAGTACTGTCTATACTTATGGCTTCATAATTTCCACACTTACTTATTTAGAAAAAGTTCAAGATATTGCCATCCATTTTCCCAAGTTATATTCCTTTTTGTTCTTTGAAAATAGGACCTTGTATGGTTAACCTATTCCGGTAAGTTGGATTTATCTTTAAAAATTATTTAATGATATCTTCCATATCTGGTATGTGGATACCATTAATGGCCGTGTATTTTTAATGGAGTAAGGGGTCTCTAGTGTCAAGGTCACTGGTGTGAATTTTTTATAACTTTTTTGCTCATTAAGCCTTTATTGTTAAGATTATGTATTTCATGTTTAATACAAACATGCCAAGGGAGGTCCTCTTCCCTAGGGTTTAGTTGGGGGTCCTGTGGGTAAAGGCCTAAGTCACCAATGCCAAAAATAGATTTTAACATTTCTACAGGTGTTTTAACATTATTCTTTTGAAAGATGTCTTTTATATTTGGTAGGAACATGAGGTCTTCTCCTTTGGATGGAGTTATGGTTCAGTTGGGTCAAGGTCACCAGTTCTAAAATAGATTTCTACACTTTTACAGCCTTTATTTATTGACAAATTTATTTCATGTTTGGAAGGTAGATAACTTGCATGGTATTCTTCCTTTATATTGAGGAAGGGATCAATGGGTCATGGTCACAAATGCTAAAATAGATTTTAATTTGCAGGATGAAGTTCACACAAACAGTTTATGCTTTTATCAAATTTGCTAGTCGTATGCGTGTTTTATTTTCATTTTAACGCCAGAAAGGCAGTGGTCATTCATATTATTGTTAAATAAAAAGATGTTTTCTTTACACATCTGTTCCATTTTTTTGTTTTGAAAAATAAAGTTCTTAAAATTATCTTAAAATAGATACACTATTGTGCGTATGTTTGTATTTATGCATGGTCATTTGAACTTCACTATGACGTACTCGACATGCGCATTTTAGGACGAACATAAAAGTGGTTACAGATATCTAACCAATATCGTCGTTACATATGTACGGGTATAATTCATGTCTTGTGTTTTTCGAAAAATGTCAGATTTAATTTCATTGAAATATTTAAAATGAAGCGTTACAGATTAAGAATTTCATTACAGCAAAGCAATGATATAAAAAGCCTAAATTCTCTGGCTAAAACGGCTAGCTGTCTTGAGCCAAACAGCTAGGCCAATATGAGCTTAATCAATTATTTGTATTCTTATTATATAAAAGTTACTGAGAATCTTTCATAGTATAAAGCGACTTGGCGAATAAAATATCACTTGCCACAATGTCAAAGCGTAAATAGTGTTTGACAAATCGTAAAATGTACTAAATCTTGTGAACTTATTTTAACTTTGACATCTGCTTACTGTGTGTGAATTTGCGTTAATTTATACTCGTCACCGGTTGCCCATATGGGCGAGTCCTCCAGAAGAGTACAAGTCATTTTAGATTTTGAAGGATAGTGCAATTACAGATATAGAAAGATGCCCCGATTCCAGAAGCTTCCCCTTCTTTAACTAGCACCCATACACGGGACCTCGATTTAAAGTATCATCCGAAAGACTGATCAGTAATTTTAGTTGGCCAGCCCGGGAATAGAACCAACAAGGTCGAGGTTACAAGTCTCGCGCTCTATGCGGGCTGGCTGCTTACAAAAATTCCGGTGCATAAAATTCGCTCATATCTAGCACCCGACTGCGTATTGAATACTTCATGATCAAGGAGTACTACATGATAATTTTTTTTCGATTTCCGTATTGACCGTGCATTTCATACTATGTTTTTCACATATTTTCCGTTTCTGTTAAAATAAAAGAATTGCCTTGATATTCAATCAATATTTCACGTTTGAAGTGAATATTTGTGATGTTTTTGTTTTGTTTTTTGAAAATATAAAAAGGGAGATATTTTAGAAAAAATACCTTTCAGGGTCATCTGTCCTTTAGAAATGCATTAGTACTTTCATATGAAATAAGTATTTTAAGTTTAAAGTAAATATGTTTGAAATTAGCCGTAACCAAAGGGTTAATCAAAGCGAAAACCGTTTAGAGAAATAAGGGGAATAACTTTGCCAAAATATAACAAGGATTATCTGCCTTTTGATATATGCCATCATATGTCATCATAGTGAACAACTAAAAAACCACGTTTAAAGTAAATTCGGTAGTTTCTGAGAAAATAAATGAAATTACTTAAACCAAATTCTGAGAGTGACAATACCATAATACCTTTAATCTGTTGTTAATCAGGGTTACAAATGAAAATGATAAACAAAAGAAAAACACTTATCTATTGAGAATTTAGTATCAAGTATCCTTTCTAGCCTAAAGTCGTTAAAGAAACCAAGTAAGACAAAGATAATTTTTGTGTAATGGCAATTACAGTTAAAATAACTATGAGAATGTTAAAAAGTAATAATATTCTACTTTAAACATGATTTTAACATGAATTTACATCTTGCGACATGTAACGGTAGTGTTGCGACATTTAACGGTAAGGGAAATTCGTGCGACATTTAACGTTAACATTGCGACATTTAACGGCAAATGATTTTGCGACATTTAGCGGCGGTTGCGACATTTAGCGTCAATGGTGCGACATTTTGCGGCAAGTGCGACATTTAGCGGTGTTGCGACATATAACGGCGCCACAATGCGAGAGGGCTTTTTTGCAGCTATGGAAGATTTGTTTTATTGTCCATTGGCGGAAAAGTAAGAATTTCTGATTGGTCGATTGCATCTGTAAAAAAGCAACATATCGGCTATTTCCGGCAATCGCAACTTTTCGGCCCTTTCCGTTAGTCTTCGGATAAGAAACTAAATAGGCTAGAATCACTTGTCAACTAGGCGTGGGTTCAAACCGCAGAAGGGTCAACATTTTTTTCTTTCCTTTTTTCTCTTTAACATTATTTGGGTATCTCTTAGATCCCTTATGGAAAAAAAGTGTTTGATTATAATTATATAATTATTGTAGGTAATTAATGCTAAATAATGCCAAATTTAATAGCAAATATGATACCAGATATTTTCAAAGCCCTCTTTGTGGTAAATGTTAGGGATATTTTAAATAAGGCTTTTTATATAGTTAAATGGTCAAATAAGTGTTTAAAGTGGGTGGGGTAGGGTAACATTTTCATACATATGAAAAACATTTTGTTTATAAACAATCATTTTGCTCGTCTAATTTGTAACCTGAATGTTATTATTTGTTTCTTAACAATGAGCAATAGGAAAACATATTTCATAATGATGATATTATAGATTATTTGGAGTTTTCTCATTTTTAAAAAAAAAACCTTCTAATAGCAAAGTTTTAATTCAGAAATATATCCCTAACTCATAAACCACACGTTAAATTTTATTTAAATTGTGCAAACAGGTAACCTTTAATACACATAACTATCAAATGTTGTTAATTTTACAGTTCCTTATAGTGCCCATTACACATGATCTACCTTAAGGAAGTACCCACGATATGCAAGGATAAAGTGTGGCTGTCATAAAAAATGAACATAAATGATTTTATGATGCAAGTAGAAACGCTAGTCATGCAAAATTCGTATTATCAAACTCGAACTGTTTGACATAGAAATGCCAATGCTTTTTATTGTTCAAATGGTCAAATTGATTTCAATGCCTTTCAAAACTATACTCATATGTATAAATCCTGTAAAGCTGGAATGTGGCCGATTCAAAACCCAACAAACAAACAAATTCTTTTATCAGTATCATGAGTAAGCTGAACGTAGCACTGAGCAGTTCTAAGAAAAGGAAGGGAAATATTAGAATGTTTACTCTTTACAAATCCCATATGACTTTTAGCAGTGAATAGAAATTCGCAATTTTCATTATCAAATAAGCCCTCATAAAGAGTAGTTTATAACTAAGTTATATAAGTCCTCGCGGAATACTTTAGAACACTAGCTGTTCCTATAGTAATGTGTAAAAGTAAGACAATGTAGGAAAGACATATTATTAGCTGGACTACTCGAGCAAACAATGTAGCTATACAACGGCATATGTGTATCACAGTGTAGCTATACAACGGCATCAATGTATCATTGTGAAGCTATACAACGGCATAGGTCCTGGTGTAGCTATTCAACGGCATGGGTGAATCACAGTGTAGCTATACAACGGCATAGGTCCTGGTGTAGCTATTCAACGGCATGGGTGAATCACAGTGTAGCTATTCAACGGCATAGGTCCTGGTGTAGCTATTCAACGGCATGGGTGAATCACAGTGTAGCTATTCAACGGCATAGGTCCTGGTGTAGCTATTCAACGGCATGGGTGAATCACAGTGTAGCTATACAACGGCATAGCTGTATCACAGTGTAGCTTAACAACAGCATCAGTGTATCACAGTGTAGCTATATAAAGGCATCGGTAAATCATTGTGTAGCTAAACTTCGGCATCAGTGTATCATTGTGAAGCTATACTACGGCATCGGTGTATCACTGTGTAGCTATACCACGGCATCAGTGTATCATTGTGTAGCTATATTTCAGCATTGGTGTATCATTGTATAGCTACATTACGGCATCGGTGTATCATTGTGTAGCTATACTTCGGCATAGGTGTATCGTTGTGAAGCTATACTTCGGGATAGGTGTATTATTGTGTAGCTTTACTACAGCATCGGTGTATCATTGCATTGTGAAGCTATACTTCGGCATCGGTGTATCATTGTGTAGCTATACTTCGGCATAAAGTAACATTGAGCAGCTATAATTCGGCATCGGTGTATCATTGTGTAGCTATACTTCGGCATTAGTGTATAATTGTGTTGATATACTTCGGCACAGGTGTATCACAGTGTAGCTATACCACGGCATAAGTGTATCATTGTGAAGCTATACTTCGGCATCGGTGTAGCATTGTGAAGCTATACTTCGGCATCGGTGTATCATTGTGAAGCTACACAATAATACGGCATCTGTGTATTATTGTGTAGCTATACTTCAGCATAGGTGTATTATTGTGTAGCTATACTTCGGCATCCGTGTATTATTTTGTAGCTATACTTCGGCATAGGTGTATCATTGTAAAGCTATATTTCGGCATTAGTGTATCACTGTGTAGCTTTACTACGGCATCGGTGTATCATTGTGTAGCTATGTTTAGGCATAGGTGTATCATTTTATAGCTATACGACGGCATAGGTGTATCATTGTGTAGCTTTACTTCGGCATAGGTGTATCATTGTGTAGCTATAGTTCGGCATAGATGTATAATTCTGTAGCTTTACTTCGGCATAAGTGTATCATTGTGTAGCTATACTACGGCATAGGTGTATCATTGCGTAGCTATACTTTGGCACAGGTGTATCATTGCGTAGCTATACTTCGGCATCGGTGTATCACAGTGTATTTATATACAACGGCATCTGCGTATCACAGTGTATTTATATACAACGGCATCTGCGTATCACAGTGTAGGTATACCGCGGCATGGGTGTATCACAGTGTAGATATACAACGGCATCGGTGTATTATTTTTGGTAATCACTTGTTCAACGTCAGAACTTATCAGCCATAATAATTCTAACACGGATTATGATATTGTGAACTTTGAAAATCAAATTTCTTTTAAAAATTTAACATGCAACATCATTTTTCAAATCTAATGATGGTAATCACTTGGGCTTTAACACATGCTGTCGTGATCATAATTTTAAGACACTTTTCAAGTTCCATGTAGGTCTGACGTGGATTTAACTTAATAAGGACATTTTGTGAACGTAGAAAATTTGTCGGTGCAAAATCAGTCTTAGGTACTCGCTTGAGACTTAATGAGTGTATTGAGTATCATAATTTCGCTATAATGTTTGGATATATATGTTCTCAATAAAACGTGTTTTCTTGTTTCCAGGTTGATCAGAACTATCAGACATATTGCATGTAGGACATTGACCACAGGAACTTGAAAATTTCATATATTTGTGTTTAGTAAATTTTCTTTAAAAAATGGGATGCTTTCCCTTTATTATTCTCTGGAACTGTACAAACAATCTTTAAAAAAATTCTCAGAGAAAAAAAGAAAAGGACAAACTTTAGCTTAATACTAACAATAAATTGTAAAAGATAAGTAACTGAATTATGTTCTGTATAACAGGTGCCGATATAAGAGAAGACATTTTAAGATTGAATAAACAAGAGGAGGCAATGAACTACTCATGTTTTTGTGTACTATCTCCCTTATATGTTATTAGACGCAGCTTGTAAGCGTCTAGTAGATATGCATTTGTTCATTCCCTGCGGTCTGGAGACCGCAGGGTATTGGTACGCGTTTAACTTTTGAGGCATGGAGGAGCACGTGACCTGTTTTCGGCACATGGAGGAGCATGTGATCTGTAAACCGTACACGATTGGTTAATTGACCTTTTCGAAAACCTGGCTAAATACCGTTTGTCGGTACGTTACGGAATTAGGGAATTAGTCAGAATTACACCTAATTAAGAACAAAAAACTATTACGCGATATTTCTAATTTTCTATAATTATTTAACCGTTTAAGGTGGAAAAACTTGAATGATGTATTTGAAAATTATCATTGTTTCTTTAATATATATATCTCAAATTTTACAAACAATAAATTGTTTTATACTGAAAATCTACAAAATTAAAAATATTCGTAGTGGCATCTGCCATAATAAATATACAGTAGATATTTTCTGCGTAAACTTGTGTGTTTACTTTTTTTTTTGCTTGGAATTATTCATAAAATGGTAGGCCTATTTAATCATTTTCTTAAAAAGAAATAATTGTTTTATGTTCGACCTTCTCCGGTCATCAACGGTCACAAGTTTCCAAAGACATTCTTCTATATTGATCGATTATTGTCAACTATATTCGTGATACAAACGTTTAATATTATTTATTCCCCTCTCCCAAAACAATGTTGAAAATAGTTAAATGAAATATCTTTATATCATTAAAAATGTTCCCCGCAGGAAACCATTTTACTTGTACAGCAATGGGGAACATTTTAGACTTGATTCTATGTATTTTCTTTGGGGGCAGGGGACCTAAAAATGAACAATTTTGTATTTCAGTGTGACCAGAAACACAGTGCAAAATATTTCAAAATCTGTTTCACAGGCAGATAACCAGTTGTACAGCATTATTCAACGATATATGACATACATTGAAGAAAATAATTGTTTTCATGCATTTCTCCTTCATAAATTGACTGACAGCAATTTATATATACCCCCACCCAGCCAAAATCACACCTAAAATATACCAATATGGGCAATCTTCATGAAGGTGCAGCATACTCCAGAATCCACCCGATTCCTTTTAAAATATCAGTAACACGCAGTGTAAGCTATGGCATTTTCAGAAATGACCAATAAAGTGTCTGTCATACGTTTAGATTTTTCACAAAATTTATCTGAAATTTCTTACTTGTTTGGCGCCAACTGTCAAAGCTTGATTTTTAACTTTTTCACCTCCATTCGGAGAGTCAGAAATACATACAAAGCTATCAAAATGCTTAGTTTCGGGTAAAAACCCAAAAATACTTCTCATTTCCTACACACAAACAAGAAAGAATTACAATGACAGAGAAATATCAGAAGTTATCAGTACCTTCAAAACACCATGTCTGAGTTATAAAAAAATTTGACCGGGGCCATCATTCGAATATTTCCCCTGCCCCCTTTTTATTTTTAACAAAATCACACTGTTTTCAAATTTTCTTATATAAATAGATTTTTTGATGTATAACATGTCAGAGACCTTTAAGGGATTAGAATAAACGTCGTTTAACTGAAGTGATGGTGCCATGTTTGAATATCATTTGATGCTTAAGTGATAAGTGTTTTATTATTTTTACAACTTGCAATATCTAAAAATTGTGTCAATATAACAAAGAACTATAGTACATAAAGTTAATTCTTTAGAAAGGGCATACATTAATTTTATAATATTTAAATAATAGTATCAGAGAAATTTAAGATGTTTGTTATATGAAAAACGTAGCGATAAATGTGAAATAATTTGTCATAAAAGTAGCAAAATGTAAACAATCTAGTATTTGACTAATTCACTATAACTGTATGGTTCAGATAATTGGCCAATGAGTTAGTTTTTGAATACTATAGAAGTACACCAAAAAAATTGTTTAAGAGATACAAATAAAATCTTAATGGGCCTTTAAAAAGTTATTTTTATATTCTGGGGGGGGGGGTTTACTGCGTGAACTGATTTTATGCCATTCATCTATTTAATACCTTGAATTGTGTTTACAATTTGATTTGACTTCAACATATTACATTAAAACATCATGAAAATTCATTTTTATTGATTGAATTTTTATGACCCCAAAGTGCGGTGTGTGCCTGATATTAAAAAAGCATATGTACCTGTGGAACGCACTTTGTGGTCAAAATTGGACCCCATTGTGCGTAATGCACTTATTGGTCGGACCCCAAAGTGCGTTGGACCCCAAAGTGCGTTGTCACATAGCTCAAACAAAGTAAGTGTGCTACCAAATCAAACGTTAACAATCAAATATATTTCTCTGTCACAATTTAGATACATGATAACGTGGTAAACTGAATACAGCTAGACATTGGATGATAAAAGAATTACATTTGTATTCCTAGACATTCTAATTAATAACTAAATAACTCAATCAATAAAAGATTATTCTTCTTGTCTATTCGTCTTCTTTAAAACATTAAAACTTTATCAAGATTAAATATTCATCATATATAAGACTTGAGTATATCCGCTCGATAATTTTAATGGAGAAACACTTTAGTCAATGAGTTTAAATGTCCGCACAAAAACAAAAAACGGGTACATAAACGAAATACAGCTATGTAGGAGTATGTGAGAAGTTAGCAGTTAACAGTGAGCTAAGCAAAAAGGCATTACGATTTATATAGGGAAATCAATGATCTGCTGGTATGCTCAGCTGGGTAAGCAATCTAGCAGAGCATTCCAAAATGAAGTGTAGAAATGCTTTGCTGGTATGCTCAGCTGGGTAAACAATCTAGCAGGCCATTACTAAATATAGTGTAAAAATGCTCTGCTGGTATGCTCAGCTGGCTAGGCAATCTAGCGGGGCGTTCCAAAATATAGCGTAAAAATGCTCTGCTGGTATGCTCAGCTGGCTAGGCAATCTAGCAGGGCATTCCTAAATATAGTGTAAAAAATACTCTGCTGTTATACTCAGCTGGCTAAGCAATCTAGCGGGGCATTCCTAAATATAGTGTAAAAATGCTCTGCTGTTATGCTCAGCTGGCTAAGCAATCTAGCAGGGCATTACTAAATATAGTGTAAAAATGCTCTGCTGGTATGCTCAGCTGGCTAGGCAATCTAGCGGGGCGTTCCAAAATATAGCGTAAAAATGCTCTGCTGGTATGCTCAGCTGGCTAGGCAATCTAGCAGGGCATTCCTAAATATAGTGTAAAAAATACTCTGCTGTTATACTCAGCTGGCTAAGCAATCTAGCGGGGCATTCCAAAATATAGTGTAAAAAGCTCTGCTGTTATGCTCAGCTGGCTAAGCAATCTAGCAGGCCATTACTAAATATAGTGTGAAATGCTCTGCTGGTATGCTCAGCTGGCTAGGCAATCTAGCGGAGCGTTCCAAAATATAGCGTAAAAATGCTCTGCTGGTATGCTCAGCTGGCTAGGCAATCTAGCAGGGCATTCCTAAATATAGTGTAAAAAATACTCTGCTGTTATACTAAGCTGGCTAAGCAATCTAGCGGGGCATTCCAAAATAAAATGTAAAAGGTCTGCTGTTATGCTCAGCTGGCTAAGCAATCTAGCGGGGCATTCCAAAATATAGTGTGAAAATGCTCTGCTGTTATGCTCAGCTGGCTAAGCAATCTAGCGGGGCATTCCAAAATATAGTGTAAAAATGCTCTGCTGTTATGCTCAGCTGGCTAAGCAATCTAGCGGGGCATTCCAAAATATAGTGTAAAAATGCTCTGCTGTTATGCTCAGCTGGCTAAGCAATCTAGCGGGACATTCCAAAATATAGTTCGAAAAATGCTCTGCTTGTATGCTCAGCTGGCTAGGCAATCTAGAAGGGCATTCCTAAATATAGTGTTAAAAATGCTCAGCTGGCTAGGCAATCCAGCAGGGCATTCCTAAATATAGTGTAAAAATATTCTGCTGGCAAGCTCAGCTGGCTAAGCAATCTAGCAGAGCGTTCCAAAATATAGTGCGAAAAATGCTCTGCTGGTATGCTCAGCTGGCTAAGCAATCTAGCAGGGCATTCCTAAATATAGTGTTAAAAATGCTCAGCTGGCTAGGCAATCCAGCAAAGCATTCTGAAAATTAGTGTAAAAATGTTCTGCCGGAATGCTGAGCTGTCTATGCAAACTAGCAGGGCATTCTTAAATAAAGTATAAATTTCGTTGGTCTGCAACTGATTATTTTGCACTCGTAGACTTTCTGAAATATTTAGTGCCAATGCAGATAATGACATTTTTGACTTCTACGGGATCCTCAAGTGTCTCCGACTGATTCTGGGACGATCGCAGGCTTTCAGGAATTTTTGGTGTTAATGCAGATACTGACATTTGTGAATTTTTAGGACCATCCAGAGTCCATTTGGTTGGTTTGCGAATGTTTCTGGAACACTCGCAGACTTTCAGAAATTTTCGGTGCCAATGGAGATAATGACATTTTTGACTTCTACGGGACCCTCAAGTGTCTATTTCTTTGGTCTCCGACTGATTCTGGGACGATCGCAGACTTTCAGGAATTTTTGGTGTTAATGCAGATAATGACATTTGTGAATTTTTAGGACCATCCAGAGTCCATTTCGTTGGTCTGCGAATGTTTCTGGAACACTCGCAGACTTTCAGAAATGTTCGGTGCCAATGGAGATAATGACATTTTTACTTCAAAAGGACCCTCCTGAGTCTATTTCGTTGGTCTGCGACTGATTCTGAGTCACTCGCAGACTTTCAGGAATTTTGGTGTCAATGCAGAAAATGATATTTCTGACTTATTGGGACCTTTCTGAATCCATTTTTTTGGTCTACGACTGATTCTGAGGCACTTACAGACTTTCAGGAATTTTTTATGTCAAGACATTTTTTACTTCTAGGGACCATCCAGGATCCATGTTTTTGGTCTGCGACTTAATCTTGGACAGTCACAGACTTTCAGGAATTGTTGGTGCCAATAGAGATAATTACAATTTATGACGTTTTTGATCATCCAGAGTCTATTTCGTTGGTCTGCGACTGATTATTGGACACTTGCAGACTTTCAGGAATTTTTGGTGCTAATGCAGATAATGACATTTTAGGGTAAAAATGCCCTGCTTATGACTAAGGGGTCCTTAAAAGTAAAAAAAAAGTCATGATCTGCAATGGCACTAAACATCCTGAAAGTCTGCGAGTCTCAAGGAATCAGTCGCAGACCAAAGAAATGTACTCTGGCGGTTCCCTAAAAGTCAGAAATGTCATTATCTCCATTGGCATCAAAATTCCTGAAAGTCTGCAATTGTCCCAAAATCAGTCGCAGACCAGCGAAATGAACTCTGGTGGGTCGCTAGAAGTCAAAAATGTCATTATCTCCATTGGCACCACAGATTCCTGAAAGTCTGCGAATGTCCCAGAATCAGTCTCAGACCATAAAAATGGACTCTGGCGGGTCCCTAGAAGTAAAAATTGCCATCATCTCTATTGGCACCAAACTTACCTGAAAGTCTGCGAGTGTCCAACAATACGCTGCAGGCCAATGAAATGGACTTTTAAAGGTCCCTAGAAGTCAAAAATATGATTATTTCCATTGGCACCAACCATTCCTGAAAGTCTGTGAGTGTCCAAGAATCAGTCGCAGACGACCAAAATGGACTCTTGAGTTTAAATTAAAGTTTTAATTGTCAATATCAGCATTGGCACCAAAATTCCTGAAAGTCTGCGAGTGTCCTTCAAAAAGTCGCAGGACAATGAAATAGTCTTTTAAAGGTCCTTAGAAGTCAAAAATATCATTATTTCTATTGGCACCGAAAATTCCTGAAAGTCTGCGAGTGCCTCAGAATTGCCTAGAAGTCGAAAATGTCAATAAAAATTTGGCAACAATAAATCCTGGAACTCAGAATCAGTCTGCCAACTGAGCATTCCACCAGAGCATTTTTTAACTATATTTCGGAATGCCCTGTTAGATTGCCTAGCCAGCTTAGCATTCCACCAGAGCATTTTTACACCATATTTAGTAATGCCCTGCTAGATTGCCTAGCCAGCTGAGCATTCCACCAGAGTATTTTTTCACTATATTAAGGAATGCTCTACTATAGTGCCTAGCCAACTGAGCATTCCAGCAGAGCATTTTTACACTATATCTAGTAATGCTCTGCTAGATTGCCTAGCCAGCTGAGCATTCCAGCAGAGCATTTTTTCACTATATTTAGGAATGATGCCCTGCTAGATTGCCTAGCCAGCTTAGCATTCCACCAGAGCATTTTTACATCATATTTAGTAATGCCCTGCTAGATTGCCTAGTCAGCTGAGCATTCCACCAGAGTATTTTTTCGCTATATTAAGGAATGCTCTGCTATAGTGCCTAGCTAGCTGAGCATTCGAGCAGAGCATTTTTACACTATATCTAGTAATGCTCTGCTAGATTGCCTAGCCAGCTGAGCATTCCGGCAGAGCATTTTTTCACTATATTTAGGAATGCTCTGCTATAGTGCCTAGCCAGCTGAGCATTCCCGCAGAGCATTTTAACACTTTATTTAGTAATGCCCTGCTAGATTGCCTAGCCAGCTTAGCATTCCAGCAGAGCATTTTTACACTATATTTCGTAATGCTCTGCTAGATTGCCTAGCAGCTTAGCATTCCACCAGAACATTTGTACACTATATTTAGAAATGCCCTGCTAGATTGCCTAGCCAGTTTAGCATTCGAGCAGAGCATTTTTACACTATATTTAGTAATGCCCTGCTAGATTCCCAGCCAGCTTAGCATTCTAGAAAAGCATTTGTTCACTATATTTAGTAATGCTCTGCTAGATTGCCTAGCCAGCTTAGCATTCCAGCAGAGCATTTTTACACTGTATTTAGTAATGTCCTGCTAGATTGCCTACCCAGTTTAGCATTCCAGCAGAGCATTTTTACACTATATTTAGTAATGCTCTGCTAGATTGCCTAGCCAGCTTAGCATTCCAGCAGAGCATTTTTTCAATATATTTAGGAATGCCCTGCTATAGTGCCTAGCCAGCTGAGCATTCCAGAAGAGCATTTTTACACTATATCTAGTAATGCTCTGCTAGATTGCCTAGCCAGCTTAGTATTCCAGCAAAGCATTTTTACACTATATTTAGTAATGTCCTGCTAGATTGCCTAGTCAGCTTAGCAACCAGCAGAGCATTTTTACACTATACTTAGTAACGCCCTGCTAGATTGCCTAGCCAGCTTAGCATTCCAGCACAGCATTTTTACCCTTTATTTAGCAACGCCCTGCTATATTGCTTAGCCAGCTTAACATTCCAGCAGAGCATTTTTACACTATATTAAGTTATGCCCTGCTAGATTGACTAGCAAGCTTAGCATTCCAGCAGAGCTACACTTTATTTAGTAACGCCCTGCTAGATTGCCTAGCCACCTTAGCATTCCAGCAGAGCACTTTTACACTTTATTTAGTAATGCCCTGCTAGATTGCCTAGACAGCTTAGCATTCGAGCAGATCATTTTCTCACTATATTTAGTAATGCCCTGCTAGATTGCCTAGCCAGCTCAGCTAGCCAGCTGAGCATTCCAGCAGAGCATTTTAACACTATATTTAGTAATGCACTGCTAGATTGCCTAGCCAGCTGAGCGTTCCAGCAGAGCATTTTTTCACTAAAGGTAGGAATGTTTGGTAGATTGCCAAGACAGCTGAGTATTGCAGCAGACCATTTTTACACTATATTTAGGAATGCCCTGCTAGATGCCCAAAACAGCTGAGCATTACAGCAGATCATTACCTTCCCTATATAAATTGAAATGCCTTTTTGCTTAGCTCACTGTTCACTGCTAACTTCTCACATACTATGTAGGAGCACATTTGTCTCGGAGCACATTTGTCTCACGAAGTGTGACCGATGTGTTCGTAAACATTCATATTTGCGACAAATTGGAAATGAGACAGATGTGTTCGACACACAATAGAAAGGGCATTCGAAGCACATTTGTCTCACATTTTTCCATAAGATTCTTAAAAGGTTATAATTATGCCCGTCCGTTTACCGGCAACCAGCCATTGTTCTGTGTTTTCTGTATTTATAAAACCGTTTTTAGGTCACTTCCGGTCAGTCAAAAACTTCGTGCCTCTGCATAGGAGTCATATAATTAAATTAAAGAATATCCCTGTTCTGCATGTCACAATGAAAAAAATTTCTACAAGTGCAGCATCCAGAACCTAAACACATATGCAGCAAGTCTATTGTTATCGTTATCAATTGTGATACGTTTATTTTCAATGCTTTAAGTTTTATAAATGATTTATGGCACTAGAAATATTCTTAGAAAAAAACAAGGTAGTATCTACGGTGGCATAAAGGGGACATACAATTTTCTTATTTATTACGAGCGCACACGATAGCTTTTACGTGGTCACGCGATACTATGACGTGCGCTCGCGGGTATGTATTCCGCATTTGGACACTGACCGGGATCCTCGCAAAGTTCGATGAATAGTTCGATGCCCCGTGTATATGTCGAACCTACCGCGGTTAGGGACAAGTGTTTTTTTTTTAAATCAATCGGCCACGGAGGCCCTTAAATGATCTATGGAAGAAAATAAGAAGACCATTACACACGTTTTTTTGTTTTCATCAGAAATATATGTATGTAAAAATCGTCATTTTCCAAGAATTGCGGCTTTCAGATCCGCCATTGAAAAAGCACTTACAACATGTTAGAGTTCCTAAATTAATCCGGGTAATGCCATAATTATGGAATATCGGACCACTCAGAATCGTGCGAGACGCGACATTCCGATGAGACACGAAGCGAGGCACGATATTGTAACACGAGATCTCGCAATGTCGAAGTATCCGGTACCACGAAATTTCAGAAATGAATAAAGTTTTACTTCTTTAGATAGAGCAAGTATGAATTTACTAATATTCAAATAATGATTTCTGAGGAAGTTAGATGCTTGTAATCTAAAGAAATTTGCGAGATATATGAAATAATGCGTCATAAAAGTAGCAAAATGTAAACAATGTAGTATTTTGACTTCAATATAAAACTCTAAATCACTTCAACTGTACAAACTGCAAAAAAGCAGCAGATGAAAAATGCTTTAGGTAATTAGCCAACGAGTAACTTTTTGGAGCTATAAAAGTATACCAAAAATTCAAAGCTTTTAAGGAATACAAATAAAAGCATTTCTCAGGCATAATGGGCCTTTAAGTGATTTTATGAAGACTATAAAGGGAATACTAATTATCGGTATATGACCTGGAATCAATTTCTTGTCTTGCGTCGAGATGCGAAGCGAGATTTCGGCGAGATGCGAAACGAGTCACGATATTGTATCATTCAATATCAACCGATTACGGTGTTCCGTTTGGACATAAGTAACATTTTTGACTCCTTGAACAGCTATGCGCACTGGTACAAAAGTGAAATGGTACGATGATTAAAACACGATGATGCGATGACACGATAGAGAAAAAAAATATCGCGTTTTCATCATCATGCCATCGCAGTTTCATCATATCGTACCATCGTATTTTCGCAATCGTAACATCGTCTTTCACCATAGTATCATCATGTTTTCATAATCGAACCTTCGTTGTTTCACCATCGTACAATCGTTGTTTCACCATCGTACAGTTGTTGTTTCACGTTCGTACCATTATGTTTTCACCATCGCACCACCGCGTTTTCATCAACGTAACATCGTGCCACCGCGCTGTCACCATTGTACCATCGTGAACGGGATGGGATTTAGTTTTTTTCAGTGTACGCCTTCAGGTTAAGCCAATCAATTACTTGAATAAGAGATATTATGATTATAGTTCACTTTAGGTTTTCATAAAGAAAGCATGAGCAAACCTATTGATCATTACACTTGACATGAGGTAAAACGGCGAACCTCGATTCTAAAAATGAATTTCTGCCGTGGGAATAATGTGACAAATAATTCATAAAAAATGACATAAAACAAATGTGCTTTCTTGTCCCTTAAAAACACATGGGACAAATGTGCTTTCTTGTCCCTTAAAAAACTTGTTCGGAACACATTTGTCACACAAATGAGTTTTTTGGGGTAGACATTTGAGGTCCCATTTGTCTCGTGTGGGACAAATGCGACCGCATCGGTCTTACGTAAGACAAATGTGCTCCGAGACAAACGTGCTCCTACACAGCTAGTTTATTACTTAACCCAAAAACAAACATATAGAGATGGAAATTTATCTTAATACATGTACCATCATTTTTATAGCTATGAACTAGGGAATCATTTCAAGACTTGCTGACAATACATAGATACATAAAAATAAAATTGATGCATCAAAATCTACTTTTTGAATTATCTCACCAAAGGACATTTTTTAATTAGAAGTAAGACAACAAATAGAAAGATATAATTTAAAGCTAAATAGAAAGATAAAGTTAAAGTTTAACCCATTTATGTGAGAAACAGGTTGGTTTTTATGTACTTTCCGTTTCTACAACCATAATAATAAATATAGAAATGATGGATTGTTTGCTTTTGTATCTATGAATTCACTTATTTTAGGTGGACTTTTACTACAAATATTTGAAATAAACTTGTCAACAACTTCCAGCATTTAATTACTATTTGTTTACATGTTTAGTTTCTTAGCGTAGATAGACCGAAATACCGCATCCGCTCTGTGTATTCATACTATTGTGTTCAATGTCCTTATCCGAAGACTGACGGAAAGGGCCGAAAAGTTGCGATTGGTGGCCATCCAATATATTCCAATAATGGACGCTGTAGCATCCAATATAGTTATCTTATATTGGACAGTTATGTACGTTTGGTCTTTCCATGTAACATCAATTATAAAAGCAGTTAACGACAGAAATAAGTTATCCAGCACGTTGTGTCTTATAAAGTCAAATTATAGCAATAATAATTCTGTAGCATTTTCTGAATGTAATTTTGATTACAAAGGTTATTAAACATTAAACAAGTACAATATTGAAATATATTTGGACTCGTATACAATTAGACTCAACTGTCCAATAGGGTTTCTCCAGTTGTTTTCTCGTCCAAATATATTCCTTTGTTGTAAAGTTAAATGTTAAAAGACCTTTTAATACCCGGTATGTCGATAAATCCAGCAGTCGTGCTGAAACAAACTACAGAACCTTCTGCAGAGAAACCTGTTTCTTAAATATACATGTATAATGAGTTTTTTAACACACTTTTATAAATATTTACCATACGAGTTTTATTTTCTTTGTAGGACTCCTGTAAGTTGCCGTAACACGTTAGTACCATTTTATATATAATTACTTAAAGTAAGACTATACGTGGAATGTAAAGTTTGAATCAACCAAACGGCTTGGGAGTTCTTGTATGTCAGACTAGTAGTTTGACACATTTTGCATGTCGTAGGTGCGTTGCGTAAATATGGTGGCTGATTTGGTACACTTTTGGCGTTGCGTTGTCGATATAGACATATTTTCATCGCCTTTTCATCTTATCGTCTTGTTGCTAGCGAAACGCGCCAAACGGCTCGTTGTCGCACTGTCGTCTTGTCGTCCTGTCGCTGGCGAGCCACCCCAAACGGTGAGTTGTCGTGCGGCGCGATGTCGCACTGTCGTTTGGCTTATTTTTATACAAAGAAACAATCCTTCGATCTGAATCGAGCGACAGTGTGACATCGCGACAAAATGCCGCACGACAATGCGCCGTTTGGCGTGCATCGTTAGCGACAGGACGACAAGACGACAGTGAAATAACGCGACGTACAGTGTTCCAAATCATCCACCATAAATAAAAGCTCGTCTGTGAGAAATTTACTCGACATAAAGCAAACATTGTTTTTACCTCTTTCCAAGTTTAATTGAAATGATTAAAATTGTAACATGTTATTAGAAAATCGACATATGTATCTACTGAAATGAATTTAGTTTTTCATAAGATTAAGATTTTGCTCTTTTAAACCAACTGATTCAGTCTAGCTTCTAAATGATAATTTCGTATATTTATGCAATTAATGTATCAAACTTTATATGTGCAAACCGACCAATTGATTGTATAGACTATGAAACTTTAATGTACAATTGTTCGAGTTAAAATGTTGTGACATTATCAGGTATCATGTTTTCTTTCAAACCTTAATAGCTCGTATATCACGTTACAAATGCCAAAGTTTAAGTGCTGTTACTGCGTTAGCTGAAAAACATTTATAGATATTGGAAACACAGGTCTTAATCTCAATATAATATAGAGTACAACAGGTAATAATATATAATAATATATAGTACAACAGGTAATAATATATAATAATATATAGTACAACAGGTAATAATATATAATAATATATAGAAATATCTCTACAGCTCAGGACTCATAACATGTTCCGACACACACCTTTTGAAATAAATATCATACACAATCAAGCACGCGAATAAAAAAATGGATATTATTCGTATATTATTTACATATTTTCTATCATTACATAAATATTATAGTTATATACAGTTGGATACATAGTTGTATTTTTCATACTTTAGGTATGTACATGTATCAAGTATCAAAACTACACCTTTTTTAAGTTACCTCATTCATAAAAACGACGTCAATTTTAAGAGTTGTCATATATAATTGCACAGTTTGATTTGTAAAAGTTGTACAATGTGTTGTAATTATTACAGTATACAATACCAATTAGTATCTGTTTCCATTTAAATATGCTCACATAAAACCAATAAAAATGGAAAATTGCTGTCATTATTTATATATTAAAATATAATATTATATGTTTTATAAGGAATTGTATAGTAAGTAGAAATAAAATTTTGTTACAGCAAAATTAAAAGCAAAGCTATGAATCAATGAATAAGGCTGTATCAAATAAAACGCAACATTTTCATTGCCTTTGTCATTTTGGCAGTATACTTCAAGAAGAATGAAAAGTTAAAATATATATTTATTTTGTTTTCTATTCAGCTATTGACAGACTAGTTCATTTAAAAAAAAACAAATATGTTTACTATATATTAGACATGAATAATTGTTAACAAAACTTGACTAAAAACTACCAATCATAAACTGCTGATAACGAATTAACTACCACAGAAAACTGTTGACTAAGAAAATAAACTTCACCGTATACAACAATCTAAAAACACATCTCTCTCATGTTCTGTTATACGTAAAGAAAAATTTATCATTTTCACATTACTAGTTACTCCATATCAAAATCGCATTATAAAAATCCAATTGTATAATTTATACAAGGACACAAATATGTCCTAACTTCTCGTTCATCTGATCTATCTAAGATTAATAACCAATTAAAATGATTATTTTTATGTCCTAAAATTATCAATGCTAAATTTAAGTTTAACATGATAATCCTATTTTTCTAATAATTGTTTGGAGCGTACTTCTGTGTTGTGTTTTAATGTAATCTGCTATAAAAATGGGATATGCATGGTTATTTTTCAATTCAAATTGGACGAATTAATTATCATTGATTTCAGGCTTCGCGAAAGTTGCCGGACCGTCGGACATGTCCGGCAAAAATCAGGCCGGTCCGATTTTTTTTTCCGGAGTTCCGGACCTTATGTCCGGTACGAATACCAGGATATATCCAAGATCGATCAAGACCGAGTTTTCTCCCTGGATTAAAAAAATGTAAAACGAGTTTTGATTCGCTGTTTCATTATAAGTGTCCAATACATACGACTGTCAATAACCAAAATGACGGTGTTACTACATTATTACGCTGGCGCTACGCCCGGCAAAAATCGTAAACTATCCAATGAAGAAAAAAAAGCGAAACAAAAGGAATACGAGTCCAGGCGCCCGCCGAGAAAATTTGTGGGTACCCGGTAAATGGAAAAATGGCTGCTTTGATCATGAATGTTTTGATTTCCAAACAGAGTCCATCCACAGGTGCTTGAAACAAACTTTTTAAAGTTTATATGGGCTATATACTATATATCTTTATATACATATATAGACTGGTTATGTAAAATATTTGATTATGTGACTAGCGCCTGTGAGTCCATCAATCTGGATAAACTTATGTTTTATTTAAAGGAATAAAATTGTGTTGCAAACCTTTAAAAGTTGTTATGGCTTTAAAAAAAACACCAAGGTATTACCATATACATATATTTGGGGAAAAAAATTGGTCAGACAAAAGTTATTTCGGTCAGACAAGAATTGAAAGTTTGTCTGACCGAATGTCAGGCAAATTTTTCAGCAGTTTCGCGAAGCCTGATTGATTTACCTTCGTAATATGAACACCTTTCACTGATAGGTGACCTTGACGGTGACCTAGCTGGTGACCATATTGGTGACCTTGACGGCGATCTTGCCGGGGATCTCCCTGATGACCTTGACCCCACAGCAAATAAGCTAGCAGCAAATCGTATTCCATCTATATCGCTATAGTTATACATTTTTCTCTTAATGTCACATGATTCTTTTTCTTCAATATTTCACTAACATATTTTTATTATATGTTTACCATTATTTTTATTTTAATCACTAAAATGAAAGCTTGAACATTTTAATCCAAGTGCATGTATTTGTAACTGCATGTTGTATTTTCAAATTTCATGAGGCACATATCCGGTAAAATGTTCTTCGTTTAAGTCACATGTTAAGACATTATTGAAATTATACACTTTCACTGTGAACAACTCTTTTATATATACGTACACCAGCTGCTGTATCTCCATTGATTAAGTCTGATGATACAATATATATAAGATATCATTTCAGGTACTCTGTAATCATTTAAAAATCACAATATAAACAATGATTTTAAAACCCACTGATAGCAAATATATACCTTTATACACTTTAATAGCTTGCTCATTGAACACAATGGGGCTTCTTTATTATTGCTGCTTTTTTTTTGTTGTTGTTGTGTTTTGTTGCTGTTTGTTTTTTTCAACTGTTGTTTTTTGTTGCTGTTTGTTTTGCTTTTTCAGCAGTTTTATATTTACTTTTGTTGTTGTTGTTATTTTGTTGTTTTTGTATGGTTTGCTTGGTTTTCGTTAAGAATTAGTAAGAGAAGTCTTTTCTTATTACAAATTACTTGTGATCTGATTTGTAGTTAAATAAAGTGTTAAGGAGCATAAGCATATAAGTTTAAACTTATAAATAGTAGTACTAACATTCACCATAAAGTATGCCCACACACACACAAGCGCACACACACGCACACTCACACACACACAAACACACACACGCGAATAATTGGGGTTGTTCACATTAGTTAATACAAATTACAGCTATATGAAACAAAAATACAAAACTAAAATATAAGTATATTTATATAATTATGTCACTTTATTAATCCACTGAAGAAGTTTGAAACATATAGCCATAGGACGTGTGTATAAAGATTACGAGCGGTTTATATGTGCAATGTATTTATAAGAAAAGCTCCCAAGTGGATATTTGAATGTTTTATTCACAAATTTCAAAATCGTAATCTTCATTATTAGATAAATACACATTGAAAAGACTTTATTATCAAATTACAAAACAGAAAATTTGAGGAGCTCCATACTACACATGACTTTAACGTACATGCAATTATCTTTTCTTTTTAAACGTTTATAAGAGTGATGTTGTCAGTGTGTTCATCAATATCTTTGTCTGTCGGTCTGTCTGTCTGTCTGTCTGCCTGTCTCTTGGAGCTAAAACACTGTTTGAGTTCTACTTACATTTCTGGGAAATATGATAAAATGTTCCCTAGATGTGCGTCTTTTCTTATTCACCGAAGTTTCTTGTTTCCTTTTCATATTGGTTCATAAATTATTTTATATATTTTATAAATTTTATCTATATGTGTTTAACAATGTTAATGAAGCAAGTTATATATCTAGGTACTAATTGACTTACACATATTCAATATTTTACTTATTAACCATTTTATTACCTATACTTACATTACATATTTGACCAACTTATTTTGCGTGTTTTAGTCTACTTTATCATCATATTGCGAGACAATTGAAGAGTTTTCCATTTATTTTATTATCTTATAGTCTACTTTCTCGTATCTTATATTAAAACACAGAGGGTACAAATATGCTAACTAAATAGATAAAGCATAAACATTTTCATTCAAGTGGCGTTTGATGGATATTTCACGAAAGTCAGTCTATTTTATTACAAAGCCCTATTTCACACTAAATGGTACTTTTAAATAGACTTTGTTTCAACAGTAATAACTCTTTTTTTTATTATTTTTGGATTGGATCTTGGCACGCAAGTTTAATGCATTTATCAAATACCTATCTGAAGTAAAATTTACGATTGCCTTTGTTACAATATTTTAACATGACGCGATTATATATATCTGACACGGCTGCGACGTTCCGATTTTTCGTGCGATTTTTCTATGAAAGAAAGAAAGTCATGAGCGGGAAATTATACATAGAAAAATCGCACGAAAAATCGGCACGCCGCAGCCGGAACTCGAACCAAGGGTCTCTGGAATGCCGGTCCAGTATCCAAAGCGGCCGTTGAGTCTTCATCATGCTAATTGGCCTTAAATTATTTTTAGCTTTATTGTGTCGTCAGTGATGTCAACCTTTAATGTTTTAGTTCTAACAAATGAAGGTCAAACCTAAATAGCAGAAGACATTTGATGAAGACACGAAAGCTTGTCGAAAATAACTTGTGGCGTACAGAAGATCTTACAAGCTGACCTGGGCACTGTAACGGAGAGCAGTCAAAAATACAGGACAGAAAAAACTGACTTTGATAGGTCATGTCACAACATGCAGAAAATATTGACAACTGCGAGCAGGACTTTGACAGAACTTTTACTTGGCGCTACCAGGGAACTTCATTCATTATCAAACCATATAATTCATATACAGGCATAATTATCTTGAAGTGACAGTGATGGAGTGTAAGATTTAATTAACGCAGTACAGCCAGTTATATCTGTACTAATCTGTCACCTACTTATGTTTTATCTTCAGTTTTGTTATAAAGGCTGTTCTCAAATTACGACACCTTTCAAAAGCGATATAGTGGTGCTTTGCATATGATCCCATTTGCTTTAATTTTGGACTAAAACACACAGTGTCCATTTATTTGTACACATGTATAACAACATAATTATATCGAATTTTAATCTGGCAAAAAAAAACAACATTATTTTTATCACAGTTTTTGTTACAGCTCATTTCCATAATAAATCTTGAAAATGCAATAAATTAGTGAAATTTTTTGTCAGCATAAAATCGTGAAATTACTGTCTAGTTATAATGTTGTTATTCATTTATAAACCTCTTCCAATAAAACAAAATATCACGGTTTATGGTCATTGGTAGCCTACCATTGAAGTTTTTAATGATATAATGAAAGTAACATTCATGAAGAAACAGTTTAAACTCACTGTACTTTGTATACATCATATATTGTAATAGAAATTTGTTCTTGATAATTAATGGGAGATTATTTTATGATAATTTGACTTACTGGCAAGACAAATAATCTGAATATCTGAGTGGTCTATCAATATCATTGTAAGATGAAATGTGACAATAGAAACTTGTTTGATTACATTTTATTTCTGCTTCATTAAAAAGAGAAATAAAATTTCTGTTGACATGATCTACCGTGCGAAATTTGAATTGTTGATAACGTATAGTATTTTGATGATAATGTTCAATAAATATTGTACCTCGGTAGTTTTATACATTTATACATATATTTATGAAAGTTTTAAAATTCCTTGAAGTTTCAACACCCACAGAGTAGTATATAAGATGTTATTTTTTGGTACTACCACCTTATTGTTAAACATGCTTCAATTGATATAGGGATTGCAACAATAACCGTGTTTTCTGTACATAAAAACAAATCATATCACAACAACATAATTTTGTTTTGGGTCTTGAATTATGTATACAGGTGTAAACAGGTGAGGGTCCTATTCTGCATAGATTAATGAATCTTATCATATTACATTACAACATTTATGTCAGTTTTATTATCATATATAAAGCAAAGTCCAAATATTTATTTCGAACAACTATGTAATAGCCAGTGTTTGTTTAGTCAAAATGAAGGAGGGCAGGCATGGAGCGGAGGTCGACGTTGTCAATTTTATAACTAGAAAACATAATAGTTAAAATTAGTCACTTCGTGAATCGGAACATCTCAGCTATTTTTTATTCAACCGAACTGAAAAAAAAATCAATAGCCGCATACAGCTGCGAAGACATAACGCTTTATCCCTCATCAAGATTATTTCCACGAAATTGTTTACTTTTAAAGATCATTCGTGAAAATGATTGCTTGACCACCGTTTTGAGCGAGATTTTGGCTTTTTGTCGGCTCTTATAAGTACAACATTGCATATTAATCCGTATAATTTCGATTTTCGGTAAGTGACATAAACCTTACTTCTTGTGAAACATGAAATTGAAAATAAACTGATAAAATGTCAGTCAGTCAAGCCGTTTTTATGAGGTAACGCCGATGTACTTGAATTGTGCTACGCGGTAACGCCGGAAAACGTGATTTTGTTTTCTGAAATGGTACGGTTTAACGCCTTTTATCGACGAATATAATCAAGTTATTTGCGACATATAGTCAATGCGTTTTCGGTACTAGTTTTCTTCGTAACTTATTAAGAAATATATGATAATTAGATCTTGACAAACTTTCAACAATTTGATTGCATATTGTATTTAGTACAAAAATTTAACAAAGCCCATTTTCATAACTACCAACTCAATAGGTATTGAGAAATTGCTACCCCTTTGCTGCCCCGTTGTTTTCATGAGTAAATTCGTACTCACTTAAAAAAAACTTATGTTACGAGCTCTGTGGTTTCAGGGACGGATTCGAGACTGTGTCTTTTTTTTACACAATCAAACTAAAATAAATTCTGTATAAAATGAATTAAAGTTTCCCCATAAAAATATATTTGAAAAGTGCTGATACTTGCTGATTAATGGCGTTAAACCTGAGTAACAGTTCAGTACCATATATGAAAAAAATCACATTTTCCGGCATTACCGCGAAGCACAATTCACGTACATCGGCGTTACCTCATAAAAACGTCTTAAATCAGCTTATTTCAATTTTCTATATCACCAGAATTTTAGTAAATGTCACTTGCCTACCTAAAATCGAAATTATACAGAATAATATGCATTGTTGTACTTGAGTCGACAAAAAGCTTAAATCTCGCTCAAAACGATAGTCAAGTCAACTTGCCTACCTAAAATCGAAATTATACAGAATAATATGCATTGTTGTACTTGAGTCGACAAAAAGCTTAAATCTCGCTCAAAACGATAGTCAAGTCATCATTTTCACGAATGATCTTGAAAAGTAAACAAATTCGTGGAAATAATCTTGATGATGGATAAAGAGTAATGTCTTTGCAGCCGTATTCAGCTTTTCATTTTTTCAGTTCGGTTAAATAAAAAATATATTGGCCAATTTTCTTACCGCGTTGGAAATCCTGTCAGGTATCCGCCATTTATTGTACCATTCTGTGTTGCTTATTGCACAAATCGTGCGTTATTTTCACATTACGGGGTTAATAAACATCTGTGTAGAAACAAAACAGCTTTCGTGACTTTGCGACTTCTGTTTTTTTTTCTAAAACTAATTTGATTTAGTTTCTCCCTTTCACAAACTTTTTGTCATAAAAGAATAATTGACAGGTAATTAAAAATATTGAACATTCTTTAATAAAAGACATACAAGACATTTTCTCTAAGAATTTCTGGTTCTTAACTTATTGTATTTAATGATATAGTCCTTGCAAAAAAAGCAATTTCAGTAAAATCAGGAAAAAAACTCCCTTCATAGCGCAGGCAATTCTAATTTAAGGCAATATGTCACTATGTGGCATCATTCTGCAAAAAATCCCGATACACTTTAATACTTTCAATGGTGTATGTCAAACCTCACTGCTGTCTATCAATTACTTTTTTAATTTAAGAAAACGCGAGAATATATTTGAGTTCATTACCCGGCCAAACTGTTCTCATTCTTATATGATATGATATAGTTAAGCAATACGATGTGAGTTAACGCTGGTGAAATAATTGAGCGTGTTATAGAAATTTGAAATGTCATATTAATTTTGTAATATGTCTTGACTGTTAATAGAAATTTTTATGAAATTTAGGAGGTCTTGCACCAATCTATAGAAATTAGAGAAAGGAAAAACATATTGTTTAAAATCCAAAGAAAGTTCGTTTCATTAATGAAATTGAATGTGACTGCCCATAATGTTCAAATGTCCTTTGCATGAAAAAATGCATCAACAATTTAGACCAAAACCAGTACTGTGAAGGTCAAAATGTTTCACCTTTATTACGGTTATGTTCAAAGGTTTGATGATACCAAAAAAATAATCAAAGTGTGTTTTCTTAATTATTCATTTTATCCTACGATTTGAAATTTATTTTCCCAATAATTATCTTATTTTAGTTTGCGTATTATATCATTTTGTGATACACTATTTCTCTAAATATCTTAACATACTATCATGACAAATTTTTATTGCATTTATAAAAGTTCATGACAACATGTATATGATGGCCTTAATTAAAAATCAAATCATGCAAGAACTAAATGCATGAAGTCATTTGACAAATTATTAAACAAATAACTTAATGTACTTATGTTTGTTACGGAACTCATTACGGAACTCGTTGTTAAGAAACTCATTGTACTAACATTGTTAAGAAACTTATTGTACTAATATTGTTAAGAAATTCATTGTACTAATATTGTTAAGAAATCATTGTACTAATATTGTTAAGAAATCATTGTACTAATATTGTTAAGAAATTCATTGTAACTAATATTGTTTAAGAAAATCATTGTACTAAAATTGTTTAAGAAACTCGTTGTACTAATATTGTTAAGAAAACTCATTGTAACGGAATAACTTGTTAAGAAACTCATTGTACTTAATTTATTGTTCCCAAGAAATCATTGTACTAATATTGTTAAGAAACTCATTGTACTTAATACTCTTAAAGAAACCCATTGTACTAATATTGTTAAGAAACTCATTGTTACTATATTGTTTAAGAAACTCATTGTACTAATATTGTTAAGAAAACTTCGTTGTACTAAATATTGTTTTAAGAAAACTCATTGTTCCCCCTGCGGTCTAGAGACCGGGCAGGGTATTGGTACGCGTTTTAACTTTTGAAGGGCAATGGAGGTGCACGTTGACCGTGTTCGGTAAGCATGGAGGAGCATGTGATCTTGTAAACCGTTACAACTGATTGGTTAATTTTGACCCTTTTCGAAAAACCTAGCTAAATTCCCCGGTGTGCCAGTTATGTTACGGGATTTACCTTATTGAATTAGTTCCCGGAATTACCCCTAATTAAAAGAACAAAAACATTACGTGATATTTCTAATTTTCTATAATTATTTATACCGATTAAGGTGGAAAAATTGAATGAATGTGTTTGCGAAAATTATCAATTGTTTCTTTAATATCTATCTCAAATTTTACAAAGAATTAATTGTTTATACAGAAAATCTACAAAATTAAAATATTCGTGGCATCTGCCATAATGAATAGAGATATTTTCTGCGTAAACTTGTGTGTTTACTTTATTTATTTTTTGCTCGGAATTATTCATCAAATGGTAGGCCTTTTTAATCATTTTCTTAAAAAGAAATAATTGTTTTATGTTCGACCTTCTCCGATCTTCAACGACCTAACTTCTTCTACATTGATCGTTTATTTAATTGTCAACTATATTCCTGATACAAACGTTTATTTAACCCCCCCCCCTAATAATGTTGAAAATAGTTAAATGAAATATCTTTATATCATTAAAATGTTCACCGCAGGAAACCATTTTACTTGTATCAATATTGTTAAGAAACTCATTGTACTTGTATTGTTAAGAAACTCGTTGTACTAATATTGTTAAGAAACTCATTGTACTTGTATTGTTAAGGAACTCGTTGTACTAATATTGTTAAGAAACTCATTGTACTAATATTGTTAAGAAACTCGTTGTACTAATATTGTTAAGAAACTCATTGTAATAATATTGTTAAGAAACTCATTGTAATAATATTGTTAAGAAACTCATTGTACTAATATTGTTAAGAAACTCATTGTACTAATATTGTTAAGAAACTCATTGTACTAATACTTGTTAAGAAACTCATTGTACTAATATTGTTAAGAAACTCATTGTACTAATATTGTTAAGAAATTCATTGTACTAATATTGTTAAGAAACACATTGTACTAATATTGTTAAGAAACTCATTGTGCTAATATTGTTAAGAAACTCATTGTACTAATATTGTTAAGGAACTCATTGTATTAATACTTGTTAAGTTAATAAATTCATTGTACTAATATTGTTAAGGAACTCATTGTACTAATATTGTTAAGAAATTCATTGTACTAATATTGTTAAGAAAGCCATTGTACTAATATTATTAAGAAACTCATTGTACTAATATTGTTAAGGAACTCATTGTACGAATACTTGTTAAAAAACTCATTGTACTAACATTGCTAAAAAACTCATTGTACTAATATAGTTAAGAAACTTATTGTACTAATATTGTTAAGAAACTCATTGTACTAATATTGTTAAGAAACTCATTGTACTAATATTGTTAAGAAACTCATTGTACTAATATTGTTAAGAAACTCATTGTACTAATATTGTTAAGAAACTCATTGTACTAATATTGTTAAAGAAACTCATTGTACTAATATTGTTTAAGAAACTCATTGTACTAATATTGTTAAGGAAAACTCATTGTACTAATATTGTTAAGAAACTCATTGTACTAATATTGTTAAGAAACTCATTGTACTAATATTGTTAAGAAACTCATTGTACTAATATTGTTAAGAAACTCATTGTACTAATATTGTTAAGAAACTCATTGTACTAATATTGTTAAGAAACTCATTGTACTAAATATTGTTAAGAAACTCATTGTACTAATATTGTTAAGAAACTCATTGTACTTATATTGTTAAGAAACTCATTGTTACTAATATTGTTAAGAACTCATTGTACTAATATTGTTAAGGAAAACTCATTGTACTAATATTGTTAAGAAACTCATTGTACTAATATTGTTAAGAAACTCATTGTACTAATATTTGTTAAGAAACTCATTGTACTAACATTGTTAAGAAACTCATTGTACTAATATTGTTCAGGAAACTCATTGTACTAATATTGTTAAGAAACTCATTGTACTAATATTGTTAAGAAACTCATTGTACTAATATTGTTAAGAAACTCATTGTACTAATATTGTTAAGAAACTCATTGTACTAATATTGTTAAGGAAACTCATTGTACTAATATTTGTTTATCATATGTTAAGAAACTCATTGTACTAATATTGTTAAGAAACTCATTGTACTAATATTGAAACTCATTGTACTAATAATTGTTCAAGAAACTCATTGTACTAATATTGTTAAGAAACTCATTGTACTAATATTGTCATTGTAAGAAAATACTCATTGTACTAATATTGTTAAGAAACTCATTGTACTAATATTGTTAAGAAACTCATTGTACTAATATTGTTAAGAAACTCATTGTACTAATATTGTTTAAGAAACTCATTGTACTAATATTGTTAAGAAACTCATTGTAAGAACTCATTGTACTAATATTGTTAAGAAACTCATTGTACTAATATTGTTAAGAAACTCATTGTACTAATATTTGTTAAGAAACTCATTGTACTAATATTGTTAAGAAACTCATTGTACTTATATATTGTTAAGAAACTCATTGTACTTACTTACTAATATTTATTAAGGAACTCGTTGTATTAATATTGTTAAGAAACAATTCTTGTATATTCTTGTAAAGGAACTCATTGTACTAAAATTGTTAAGAAACTCGTTGAACTTATATTGTTAAGAAACTCGTTGTACTAATATTGTTAAGAAACACATTGTACTAATATTGTTAAGAAACTCATTGAACTTATATTGTTAAGAAAACTCGTTGTACTAATAGCGTGTTAAGAAACTTATTGTACTTATACTTGTTGAGGAACTTATTGTACTAATACTTGTTAAGAAACTCATTGTACTAATATTGTTAAGGAACTCATTGTACTCATATTATTGATGAACTTATTGTACAAATACTTGTTAAGAAACTCATTGTACTAATACTTGATAAGGAAGTCATTGTACTAATTATTGTTAAGGAACTCGTTGTACTTATACTTGTTAAGGAACTCGTTGTACTTATACTTGTTAAGGAACTCATTGTTCTAATACTTGTTGAGGAACTTATTGTACTAATATTGTTAAGAAACTTATTGTACTTATACTTGTTGAGGAACTTATTGTACTAATATTGTTAAGAAACTTATTGTACTTATACTTGTTGAGGAACTTATTGTACTTATACTTGTTGAGGAACTTATTGTACTAATACTTGTTAAGAAACTCATTGTACTTATACTTGTTAAGGAAGTCATTGAACTTGAACATACATTGACTAAAATAAACACCTGCGTACCACGTACTTGAAAGTAACACTAAACACGTACTCTAAACTCGTGTTTCAGAGACATGAACGCGTGTATTCTCGTAATGAAAATGAAGCTAGATATATAACTTGTAAACATTAATAGAAAAACAAATATATGTATAAGTTAAATATCTTGTTCAACATATATAAGAAGTAAATTTTACATTGCTACTTACCAAGTTTTCTGAACTTCGACCTTGAAAATTCTCCCTCTTTAAAAAGCATATCTCAAAAAGTTCCTACAACTTCCAAGTCAAAAATCATATTTGATGATGTAACTATGACGATGGATAAATGAAACTTTATCTAAATAAAATATGTGATGGTATATTCCAAACAAACGTATCTGATACAAAAGTTCAGAAAAGTTTGTATATAAATCAAAACTGTCATTTTGGTAAACGACCATAGATTAGCATATACACTGCAAAATAAAAGAATTAGTAAGTGTTCGGTCAAAAGTACAGAACGTGATTCCGCAACACGGTGTTATGTCCAATATCTGATTTCCATGAAACGTTCTAACTACACTTGAGTGATAGCTTGTGATTAATTACATTCACAAAGAATATGCGACATAGGAAAAACATCATTGGAAAAATATATCATTTGAAAATATCGAGACATGTGGTTTAGGTTTAATAGAAAAGTGTACATGCATTAGTTCATCGTATGCATGAACTTATCAACATCAAGTTTAAATATAATTTATGGTGGCTGATTCGGTACGCTTTTGTGCTCTAGTTGGCGTTAGCGATAACACGACAAAGCGCCAAACGGCGCGTTGCCGGACTCTCGTCTTGTCGTCCTGTCGCTAGCGACAACACGTCAAAGGGTCAAACTGTCTTGTCGTCCTGTCACTAGCAAAGCACGCAATACGGCGCGTTGTCGTGCGGCGCGTTGTCGCCCTGTCGCTTGGCTTATTAGCCAATTCTTCGATTAGAAGACATCGAGGCAACACGCCGCAAAAAAACGCGCCGTTTGGCGTGCATCGTTAGCGACAGGACGACAAGACGAAAGTCCGACAACGCACCGTTTGCGCCAATTAGACGCACAAAAGCGTACCAAATCAGCCACCATAATAATTAGACATGTGGATGTCTTCATAGAAACACCTAGATTGGATTGTTTATCACCGATTAAACGAGAATATATACTAACTTTGTCCACTGACTATTAGTCCACTAACAACTCGCCCAACTAAATAACCTTTTTCATTAGATTTAAACAAACGTACATGCATATACATCATGTTTATTTTACATATAATTGGTATATTTCATTCATTTTGATTTGGAGAAACAAATTCACAGACAGAGATCTGAAACCCAACTAATACAAACCGTATGAAAGCCTTCAAGAAAATTGAACTCTAAACACTTTGTTGTTTTAAATTATTTTTCTACAGTAAAGTCTATCAACAATTATATATTGTAGACGACGATACAATACGTGTGTGTATATTGAAAGAAGAAAAATGTGAATATACATTGTGGTAATGGTATGGCACTATATGATTACTTCAATGTGTAAAATGTTTTATATCAACATTGTATCCTTTAAAACAATTTTGGACAATGAACTCTAGACATTAATTGATAAATTCTTCTGTTTCGTACTTTTTCACTATTTTGTTATTTCAACACAATATTATTGATAATCATATATCATATAAATCTAACCAATCAACAATCTGCATTTGTACCTCGTGACCGTCCAATATATACCCGTATTGGATCCAAAAAATAAATATTATTTTCATATTGTATATATAGATATATATGTACAATGAAGAATATATTTAGACTCGTAGACAGCTTAAGAAGTCATTTTGAACATGCCTATCGGCCCGTCCAATATGACTTTTCAAGCTTTGTTCACGTCCAAATATATTCCCGCATTGTACAGTAAAATGTATAATAATCTTATTGTATATCTAATAAATCTTACCAACTGGCAATCTGCATTTGTACCTCGTGACCGTCAAATATATTCCCGTATTGGATTCAAAAAAATATATTTCATTTCCATATTGGACGTTTTGATACATGCATATATTTTACGTAACGTCATCTGTGTCATTAAGACGCTCTAGATAAATGCTAGCTAGCGTTATATTATTGCCAAAGTGATAATTGAGATAAGTGGTGATAATTTGATATTTTTCGGATTTACTGTTATATAATTTTGATGTTTATCAAGCAGATATTAATGATAAATGTAAGTTGTTACAATGTATGATTTGATTAGGCAATGTTAACTGTCATTTTCTTGAACTCAAAGTAAATGATAAATAAATAAAGTCTTAAAAGTATTCGTTGTATCAGTCAAATCCTAAAACATGTTTATACACAACAAAGCCCATTAATTATTACATTTTCTTCTAAAAAATTGACAGGGGTCACAGGGCTATTATTGATGATGGTGGTAGTAGTTGTGGTTTTGGTGGTTATATTGATGGTGTTGATGATAGTGGTAGATTTCTACTGGTTTTGTTGCTGATAATGGTGGTGGTGTGGATGATGATAGTGTTGGTTGTTTTGGCTCGTCCAATATGACTTTTCAAGTTGTGTACTCGTGCAAATATATTCCCGTATTGTTCAATAAAATGTATGATAATTTATAAGTATTGATCAAAATATTGAGCTTTCAATTTCATCAGCAAGCTATTAATTTTATTAGCCTCAACTTCCTAAACAATAATGTTATGTGTTAAAAGTAACATAGTTCGCTGATTGAGTTGCAAAGTAAATTTTATTTTAAGATGAAAGCTTCTGTTTATCGCGGAACAAACAAAGAAAATAACTGCTAACAGAAACAATTAACTTCTCTATATTTAGTATATGAGCATTATTGGCAAAAAACAACGTGTAAAATGATTCCAGAGGAATTTTTGTGGAACATGAAGCTTTGTTTCACAACAATTAAATCAAGTATGACATTCTGTCTTCAGATATGAGCACAAACCTTTTATGTAAATGTATTTGTTTTCGGGATACTGCAGACAGCTGTGAGAAACAAACTATTATAATTCCTGATATGTCACTATCATTATTTTGCTGGTAAAATAAGAAAACACTGGTTTTTGGCAAGATACCCTAAGGTTTATGTATAAAAAATGAAAACAAGTGAAATTTTAGCTAAATCTACTGAAATTGATAATTCTTCGAGTATTAGCTCTCAGTCACTGGATATTTTATCATATTAATGAAACAACATACAACCGACATGTCTTTACAAATATATCACTGTGTGGTCAGTTAACTATATCCATATCAGAAGAAACAAACAAACAACTACAACAAAAGAAAAACTCATTCATATAATCTTATACGAGGTAAGGTCTTATAATATATGATTAAAATAATAATGGAGTGAAAAACAAGTGTCGCCATTTATAATTAAAGCTATACTCTCCCAAGGTCTAAAAACGTCAACAAATTGTTTGCAGTAAATAAATTTGCATACAAGTAAAATATGCAGTTTCCACGTGATACTTGTGAGCTAATGGTTGTTATGTTTCATTTGACGCAGATACAAACAACCCTATTATCACACCGCTAACATGTGGCGAGTAGAACAGCTTGATGCAGATATAAATTCCAATTTTAAACCGGATAATCAAGATATTTTCTTCTTTTCTGTCTCTTTTTATAGACATAATTGTTTATGATATAATGTGAGGCAGTCGATTGCAGGATGAAAATATTACCAAGCGTACATCTGTTCAACCCGCAACCAATGGATCTACTTGCAACCAGTTAACGGGCGTGTTTATAATTTTAGTCAATATTAACAAAATAAAACGTTGCAACGGTTTAAAGTTACAGCATAATAAACATTGCAAAAACTTTACTTAGTTGTTGTTTCAACGCACAAAGAACATGTATTAATCATGTAGTACATGTACCATATCAATGTACGAGTCTGTGGTGAAATGTTTTCTTTTAATAACATTACATTTTAAAATCGCCAAAACTACAATGCATGGGATAGTATCAAAGTTTAATTAAAGATTAAACTCTTTTATTTTAAATGAATGACACATTTCTTAATTTATCAATCATAAGAATTTTAAATAAATGAATAAATATGAAAATACCCACGCGACCCTGTTTATCCGAAAGGGACAATGCAGTTATAATTATTACAAATTATCAACATAAAAATTGATCATTAAAATCTATATATTAACAATGTTTTTATGTTGTATTTAATAAGACAATTTGTTGTTTTTCTTGATCAAAATGCCCAAACGACGAAACGAGTCTGGCCAGTGCTGCAAATGAAAAAAGACGACAAGCACAGAGGGCAACTGGCTCGAATCCGAACCCACGTTAAGAAGTTGTTCAAACTGATGACGTTTCCCCAAAATCAGGTGAAGTAAACTTTCAATCTAACATTATTTTGTCTGTCCGTGTTTCTCAAGAGAATGATGAGCTTATTCTATATGAACAATCGCACAAAAGTATTGAAAACATTGAATCTTGGACAGACGCTTATCTTTATCGCTATATATTGTCTAAAGCATCCTGGTAAAATTGGCAATTTGCTTCAATATATGACAAACATACGACAGGTAGCAACCAGTCATATTGGTTGGGGCCGCCTACGACTCAAGCATCTTTAAAATGGGAGACAACCGATCAGATCTTTCGATTCCCTCCCCTTTCTCGAAAAAAGTGTTTTCCTTTTAATAATAAGGGCTTTGGTGTCAACAGAAATTGTTCTTTTGCACATTAGTGTATAAAATGCTTTGATAAATCACCCAGCATTACCGCGCAGCATTAATAGTAACCAGATACGACAGCATCCTTCGTATTCTGAGATTAGATAGCAGGCCTAATCGTTTCAGTCACAGCAACTCCCCCACAGTTCCAGTACAAATGTTGTTCTCCTCAAAGGGCATAGGTTCAACGCCAACATATATAATTACCTTAAACAACAGTTGACAGGTTACAATAAAAAACGATGCTTCTTTTATATTATCAGGATTCAATCATGGGTTTAAGTTAAATTATACTGGTCCAAGAGCACCAGTTTTCTCGGATAATCTCGCGTCAGCTTAACAAAATCCAGGAGTTTTAAACAAAAAATTATGTGAGGACAAAACATTTGGCTGAAGTGTCGGACCATACAAGCAACCACCTGTTTCAAATTTGCGAATTAATACCGTTGGGCTTGATCCTAAACGCACGGGTGGCTGGAGACTGATTGAAAATTTGTCACTTCCGCTAAAAAACAGCGTAAATGAATTTATCGAACCAGACTATCGGCATGTCAAGAATGCACATTTCGACGAAGCAGTACAAATTGTTCAACGTATAGGAAAAATGCAGTCTGTTGCAAAGCTGATATAAAATCATCTTTTAATTTGTTTCCTGCATGGCTTACTTGGTATTAAATCAGAACCGGGTTACTGAGTGCAAAAAAAAAGTTACCTAAAGTTCCGCCTGTGCCTGTTTTGTTTTCGAAAAATTTACTTTTTAAAAAATAATCTGCTAAAAAAATTTGGACTCATCTCTTTGTTTATGATTTTTTATAGCAGACGATAGTTTTGAATCCTGTTTGTAACCCTTTAATGTATTCAAAACACGTTTGTTCAGACCTTGGCGTACCTCTGTGCCCAGATACGTTGATATATCTTTTAAAAACTATTACTTACTTGGGGCTTGAAATAAATGCGGAGAATCAAACTATTCACGTACCCAAAGAAAAAAAGTAAAGCTATAGACGAAGTTTTGCGGCTTATATCTTCAAAAAATAACTTTGAAGGAACTATAGTAGGTTTGCTCAACTTTATCAGAAAGACAATCCCTACTGGAAGAGCTTTCTTGCGAAGATTTTATGATTCATTTGATACGTGTAAACAGTGACATGCGCGATGACGCAATGACCTGTCTGCATTCCTTACTGAATTTAACGGACTCGCCATGTTTAATGACAAGAATTGCTCAGAGAATACATTTATTGAACTCTACATCGACGCCCCCGGAAACAGTTATTTAGGTTGTGGCTGCTACTTTAAAGGTCAATGGTGTGCCTTTAATAAGTGACCAGAGTTTATTTTTAAGGGCATCACATATCTTGAACTCGTGCGTATTGTTCTAGCAATCGAGCAATGAAATGAAAAACAAAAAGGTTATGTTTCGTTCTGATAATTAATCACAAGCGAGTTATAAATCTTTAATGACCTTTAATGCTTTCAATACTACAAAATAATATTCAGTTCAAAGGTAAACATGTTAGCACAAAGTTTAACACAATCGCTGATTTCAATCAGGAATTACCAAAAAAGCAGCAAAACAGCCATGCAGTATACAAGAGGCCTTTTTTACGTCTCTTCAGCCGGGACAGGGCTGACTTGGGGGAGGGGAAACAGGGGTCCTCTCCCGGAAAATTTGAAAAATGAAGGTCTGAAATGGTGCATTCTGGTGCATTTTTGGCCTTTTGTTGCATTCAATACACTAACATTTTTATACATTTTATCAAAGACATATAACATACACATTTTGTTAAGCACATGTACAAGATGTACACATTGTTTCATAGTAACCAGAGCACGATGTTTCTATCATATAAACCACCATTACAGTCTTACTCTAAGAGTTAACACTACACTACTTATCCGTATTTAACTGTCCATAAATATGTTGGGAAGGGCCATCCTTCTGTTGTTCCTTTTGGCAAAGAGACCAACCACCTGGGCAACATCTATGTTTATGTCTCTATGTATGCTTAATAAGCAAAGTGGTGTCTGTCTTGACCCATGGTTGATCTTAGTCTTGTCTTCACAAGACCAAGAACACTTAAACTCCTTTCACATTCACATGATGTAACTGGAAATACACTAGAGACTGTAAGGACTGTGTGGATATTTGGATAAAGTTGCTTTGGTGTTTTGGATTGTGTCTGGTGGGGACTGAATGTCTTTCTATTTTGTTGTCATAGGTAAAGTTCAGAGTCGAGGGACTGTGGTGAAGCTTAACTTTCTGTGAACCATTCTAGGTCAGTGGCATTAAGATTCTGGGGATTGTCACACATATATGAAGGAATCAAAGCAAGTTCTATAGCAGCCTTCCTCTGTAGCTCACCAAAACGTTCATTCATCTGCAACAGCAGAGTGTCAATAAATCCAATGGTCAAGTTCCTCCTGTAATAATCCTGTGGGATAGAGGCATTTCCTCTCATAGTTTGTCGGCCACAGGTTCTAGGTTTAGCAGATACAGTCCTTTAATTGTCGGCTATCAACACTGCCTCTTGGTACAATCTCTGATGATAGTCATTGATGTTAGTGCGGACGTCCTGGAGAGTCTCAGTGACAACCTTGACCTCGGCCAGAGCTTTGACAACATCAACTTCCCTGCCTGGAATAAAAGCATAAGAAAATAATTCAAATTGGATTTTCAATAAGTTAAGTATATCATATTATCATCTATCTATCTAATGCTAAAGTCTTAACTAGATCTATCTCAATAAATGATGAAATGATTTTAAAAAAAAAACATGATTTCTTGAGTTTTTTATATACAATACAAGAACAAAGATTAACAAGGGAAGCAAACAAGGCGAACAGGTCAGTCAAGGCTTTATTGCTCTTAATTCAATAAAAGTAAGCCATTGATAGATTTGAGTCAGATTAGCAACAGTTGATCTTACCTTGTAAGGAAACTGTTAGAGGTTTGATGTAACTGAGACACCGTGTCACAACAACCAATGCTACGATAAACTGGATTGAGGTTATCGCCAGCAGAAATTCTGGGGTGCGTTTCCTAAAGAATCTTAGGATCGTTTTAGTCGTAAGTGCAAAACTGGGATAAAAGTGCGTTTCAAGAAAAGTCTCAAGTGCAAATTTAAGACTAGAGTTTCTTGAAACGCTCCTAAGTGCAATTTTATTCCAGTTCTAACTTTTTTAGACTTACGATCCTTTATGAAACGCACCCCAGATATATCTGTGGAGTAGTTGATTTGGTATCAACAGACATAATCTGAGACATGGCTTCTACCATTGCTGGGAGTTAATCAATGAAGATCTATAGTGCATCGTGCCTCTCTACCCAACGTGTTCGACATAACTTCTGGAATTAACATTTTATTAAAATAAAAAAGAATGTTATAGATTAAAATATAAAACAATTGAAATATTTAGCAGGGAGGTAAAAGAAACAATAAAAGTAAGAAATGTGTTCTATTTATACAACAGGAGAGCCACTGTTGCCCTTTGCTGCTCACCTTATAGACCTAGTCTTTTGTCTTTTGTGACTCGACTTTATGCTTGACTTTAATCTTTTTATGCTAGAAAAATTTACAAATTTTACCCTTATTTTTCATTCGCTGGTTCTCTGAGCTTTCTTGTGTGCTGCCCTACAGTCCTCAAGGTATGTTTGTCGTTTAGGTGAAAAGTTAAAGAACATGGCGATCTGTGAATAAAAAGCAACATATTGTAAGCTAAGTCAAAAACTGTTCAAATAACAACTTTTATTGATAAAAAGTTTAATTACACAATTTCTTTATTAAACCCTGAAAAGCACTAAATTTGCTATATTTAACAGTTAAAAGTTCCACAAAATGCTCTTGTCACTAGTTTTCACGACTGTCAGGATTTAAAGCCAAAATGCAAACTGAACACAGCCTGTCATGGCTACTTATATAGACTCTGAAATGGCCAGGACTGTCACAATTGACCAATCATAACATTCCATTTGGCCTGGCAGTCTGGCAGGAAAGACAGGAATTTCTTAAAATGGCAGCCATATTGACAGGAATAATTTAGAAAATGTAAATTAACAAAGTTAACTTATAACAAAATATGCAATAAACACTTGAATTACATGCTTAACTTGATGCACTTAATATCTGGACCAAAAACAATCATGGTTATAGCTTAGAAAAATGAACTATTGATATAAAAAGATTCCAAGTGCCAGGAATTTGAATTTTCCCTCCTGACAAACTTAGAGGTCATACTGGTCATCAACATTATTATGAAATACAGCAATGCCAGCTAAATATTTGGAAATTAACTTAAGTCTTAGGTAAATAAAGATTACATTCATTGTTCTTACATGTAAAATGGTAAGTATTTGTATATGTTTATGAAAATATAAGCATTTAAAGTTTTGAATCAAGGTAGACAACTCTTGTCGGCCATTTTGATGCCAGGATAAACAAAGTAAGTGAATAAATCATTTCTTGAAGTATAAACCTCCTTAAAGTGTCTTATATAGTCCTAGAGCCTCAGAATGTCCTATATCATGGTCTTAATTCCTTCCTTTACCAGAAAATTATCTAAACAAATAAAATCAGCAAATATGAATGGCTGAGGCAAGTTCAGGAATCCTGGCAGGTAAGTTTTAAGAACTTTAAGGTAAGTGACTGAACAGTATTACCTCATTTGTCAATAAATTATGCCAGTTTGATGTTCAAATTGTCATAAAACATAGTTTGTTTTAAACTGATATATTCATTACAAGGTCCTCACTCCTGAGATAAACATTCACAGTCCCTTACAATATTATGAATTATTCTCCTCAAACATATCTTGGCATTGCATGAAAAAAATCAGTCAAACTGGTTGACTGGAAACATCTGTTAATATGTCCTAAAGCTACATGCCTCCAGATAGTCAAAATATTTCGATAAAATCAAACTAGAGAAAATGTACTTTAATTTTAGGAAATGTAAAAAAGATTCAAGATTCAATTAATATTTTACATGTTCTGTGCGATTAATGACTGATTTTTCAGTATTTACAACTATATTTCTACTGCGTTTCTGACGCAGTAAGGGCTAATTATGCATATATTGACCATTTTTTTGGTAATTTACGTGGGTTGTAAGTGGCATTGAAAATGTGTAAATTGCTTCTTTTTGGTTACTTCACTATATTAAACATTCAGATACAATTTCAATTTTTTTTTGAAAATTAGAATGAATCTGGAGGCGTGCTGCTTTAAGAATCTATACAACAACATCGAGAGTCTTGGTCTCCTTGTTTGGAGTCGCATTTAGTGAATTTTGCCTTTTGATGTCATGTTTTATTAGATGTGTGAAGATGGCGGCCTAGCGGCCAAGAAAATGGAAAAGTTTGTGAAAATGATTGTGAAATGTGTACGTGTTACCAAGTTGAATACCAACCCTGTTTAACGAAGGATCCGTTGGACAGAAACATGGCAGTGGACATAATCCTTCTTTATGTGTGCCCTAAGTCCAGAGTATAGTATTAAGCTCGTATGTATGTGAAACATGTTGAATGAAATTTAGCAGCAAAGGGCATCCAGGATCCACCAGTTAGCCAGAAATTGAGATAAAACCATTTATTGAGATTTGATAATGATTTTATATGATTTTTTTATTAAAAAACATATACACAAACAAGAGGCTTTACATTTATTTTACTATTAAACAATTAAAGTAAATAGTTAGTGAAATTTACATATAAAGTATTCAAATTATAAAACACAGTCGAATTTGTAGCATGACGAAATTGTACATCCGAACCGCAAACTATCCGAATGGATATACACATTATAGATCCCTTATATTTAAGTTCACTATTTTCTTGGATGTTTGTTCAAATCCAAAATAAAAAATTATTCAAACTATCAGATTCTTTCTTTTGATGACCCTTGGTTTATCGGTAATATCTGTCTTTCTGCAACCGTGTAACGCATTCTAGTTATAAACACAATGCATTCCCATTGACGTTTATTTCTTTTTCCAAACTGCCTCAAAACTCCTTTCTTAAGTTCTTGGATTTAAAAATATTTTAGTGGAGTATAACATTTAAGTGAAGAAGGATAAAAAAAATCAGTGATGTTAAATAGTTTACCTATTCAATACGAAGAAAAAATTTAAGTGTGTGTATTTAATGGGAATTAAATGAAAATTCTGTTTTGCATTTTCGATAAATTGCATAGAATTTGAAGTAATATACTTCAGTTATAAAATAGAAACAATTTACAGGGTGAATAAAAAGCTTATGAAGTTCATTCTTGAAATAAAGCTGACAAAAATAGTTGAATATATATAAGCAAGATAAATGACGTTGACCACTAGAAGAAACAGTGAGAACACGGAAAACTTTTCAGCAAGATCTATTATAACAATTAATGATAGAAGATTGATAACGTGTGATTGTGCCGTTTGCACATGTCATCGTGAAATTTTGGAAAATTAACATGTCGTTTGCACATGGCATCACGATACTTTGGCAAGTTAACGTGTCGTTTGCACACGTGATCACGATACTTTGACATATTAACATGTTGTTTGCAAGTCATCATGAAATTTTGACAAGTTAACATGTTCTTTGCACATCAAGTCAGCATGTTCCTTTGACAAGACATGATGTAAATTGCACATGTCAACATGCACAAACGACAAAATAACATTATCATTTCACAAGATAGCAAAAACAATGATCACATTAGACAGTCACGGCGTTCCATAGTATGGAAGTTCTACCACGTGTTGTAACGGTATGCACGAGTCTTGTCTGCCGAAAAAAACAAAAACAAATTGGATGGATATTATGATTGCCGACTGATAATCAAATAATACGATAAGTACCCACTGTAATTCATTTTCGTCGTTATTGTGAGACCATCACTTTCCATTGACTGAAGTCCGATATCCGTGACCGTCTTAAAGTGTATAAATCTAGATCTTAAATATTTAAATAAAATTTATCAACAGTAAAATTTTATTGGTTCCATTATTATATAGTTAATTCCCGAAAAGGTTGTAACATAGACGGTCTCTGTTATTAAATACACATGAATCATGTACGTTAACAGAATAAAATGTTCCGGAACAAAATATTAGTTTGCTATTTTAAGTTTAGCAATAATTTTGTGCATGTGCCATTCCTTTTAAGGCAATAAATAACCATATTTATTTCATACAAGCATTTTGGAAGTACATGTACTTTTTAAAAAAAATTCAAACAATAATTTGTGCATCAGATATATAGTTTTATACACAAATGTCTAATATTACACTGCACTATGGATGTATGTGTTTTAGGCTAAATGAGGGTCCATCCGCCCTTTCAGGCACTGAGAGTACGGACCCCGGACATGTCACCATTCATGTCCTTAAATGTTACTATCAACCAAAAGGTGACCTATATTCAGTATTAATTCACTGAATGATACTAAATATGTATGCAATTCGATTTTGTGATGACACTATTTTGATGCACGTGTGACCAATGAGACCATTATATGCACCATGGAGAAAAATAAACGGTCATATCTTTTGGGTGAGCTTGACTGACTGTTAAGATTATGCAACTACAACTGATACCCGACACATATTTTCCGTACGCACGACCGACAAGCATTCTTTGCAGGTTTTACAGGCAAAATTTGGAATGACATTTTAGCCAAAACAACGGTTTCTCTTTTCAATTTTGTATAATACTAATAATGAGAACATCCTAAGCTTGTGAAATATTAAATACATTACAGCGTATATAGTCAGATTCAGCAGATGATATAGTACAGATCAATTTTATTGTTTTGCCTTTTTATTTAGGGTAGCTAGCTTACGGTACGTCGGTGGTTTTACTTAGGTGCCCGTCCGTAAGGACACGGAAGGGCACCTGAGGTCTTCCTCCACCAGTAAAGCTGAACGTCGCGATATGACCTATACTGTGTTGATGTGACGTAAAACCCAAAACAAACAAACAAAACAAAAATTGAGGGTTGCTTTAGTCTTGTCTTTCTTGGCAGGTAATCTGAAGTTGGCTCATATGACTTACACTGCACTTTCTCTCACTAGTCTTTATAAATGTGTGAAGTTTCAATGGTTAAGAAATTATACTCCAGACAATATCATAAAAGGGGATAATCCCAAAACCTATGTTTATGGGAACTGCAATAGGCACTGGAAATTGTACTAAGAAGAGTTTTGGTGCACTGGTGTACTGTTCTGTTTGTGTAAAGTACATATTCCATACTGTGCTCACCTGGTCATCCATACTAGTTATTACTGAATACAAGAAACAAAAGAACAAATGCAGCATATAGTGTATATGTTTATTGCACAGATTTTGGCTGGTTTCTGACAAGCCACATAAATAAAACATAACTGATCATTGTTACATATTAAGCATTTTGCCAAATTATCAGTAATGGGGGTGTTGCATATATACTTGTATAGTCATATGAAGATATAGAAATATCTATATATATAAAAACTGTCCATTGCATAAAACATATAATAATAAAACATATAACTGATTTGCTGACTCATTCATGACACACAATACTACAATAACTCTGAAATAACTTCTCCAGTTTTTGTATATAATTTTATTCTATGTACTGTTACTTAATAGTATCTGAGATACCTATTGTAAATTCAAACAAAGTTTATTATACTTCCATTAATTTTGTCAGAAAAGCACTAAAAAGAACTTAAAAAATGCATACACATCTTAATTATGTACATTCACCCTACCAGATTCATATAGATATAGATGAATCATTACCATGTTTAACACATTGTTCTTGACATAAAATATATATTATAAATTACTGGGAAGATGAATCCATCTTCCACACAAGAGATAAATATGAAAGAGAAATATTCTGTTTATTTTATTACTAAATGATATGTAGTTAGAATGCAAAATTAGCAAAAATAAAAACCAGAAAAAATATAGACAACTTCTCTATACATGAAATATAAAGTCTGAACATGCAAACGAAATAAAGACATCCATTATTTTTTCCAGTCATCTATATTTTACAGTCAAATATTCAAAATGTAGCAATTGTAGACAAGACTTAAGGATGTAAAGATAATTTATGTTAAAAATTGTATTCACATAGTCATGCCCAAGAAACAAGAAATATTCAACAACAAAATCATATACAACATGTACTTAAAGTTTAATACAACAGTATCAGATGATTTACACATTTTATATTTAAATAATGAATAAACTTTATAATAATAACATTGTTTTATAATCACAGACTAGAGGATAGACATGATATTATAATGTCATAAATCATCTACAATAACTTACACAAGTTGTTCAACTATTTCATTTATTCTGTATCTATAAACCATGTCACAATATAAATCATTCACACCTTATTATTTACCATTTTGTAAATCACAATATTTTGTTTTAGTAATAACTGTATTACATGTAATTTAATTAACTTGTCTTTTCCTAATATATGGAACAAAAATATGATGATAACATTAATTTTGTAATTTGTTGTATACATGTATATTAATATAATTATATCATAATGTCTTACATTTTACATACATTCTGTAAATACACTACCTAAACAGCTATCAATAAACAATAAAATATAAATATCACTCAATAGCACTTATAATTTCTACTTATAAAGCAACTAATATATAAAGAGTTTATAATGTCATTCAAAACTTAAAATAAATAACACTAAAGAAACATCTTCTATACACAAGACATAAACAATTATATGGTCCCTTATCAAATTCATGTTTATATTTCCTATGATTTTGTCTTAATTTATCAAAGAAGAAGAAATTTGCTTTAAGCAGTATAGTATTGTTATACACTATCTATATGTCATTGTTGTTACACACCATGTAATACTCACTACAGTAACTATATCATAGTGTACATATATTTGACTGTAATTAGTATTTATCTAGTAGACTCATGGCTTCAGCAGCAGCAGATCTCACAGCTGGTGTTGGATCTTTTAACAGTAATATCAATGCTGAAATAAAAAAACCAGATTTATCCTTCAAATCAGTGACATATTCTCTTTCTGGTATACCAGATAGGATTTTCTAGTGTTTACACATTGACTATCTTTCTGGTATACCAGTGTTTAAACATTGACTGTCTTTCTGGTATACCAGTGTTTACACATTGTCTATTTGGTATTCCAGTGTTTACACATTGACTGTCTTTCTGGTATACCAGTGTTTACACATTGTCTATTTGGTATTCCAGTGTTTACACATTGACTGTCTTTCTGGTATACCAGTGTTTAAACATTGACTGTCTTTCTGGTATACCAGTGTTTACACATTGACTGTCCTTCTGGTATACCAGTGTTTACACATTGACTGTCCTTCTGGTATACCAGTGTTTACACATTGACTGTCCTTCTGGTATACCAGTGTTTACACATTGACTGTCCTTCTGGTATACCAGTGTTTACACATTGTTTATTTGGTATTCCCGTGTTTACACATTGCCTATTTGGTATTCCAGTGTTTACTCATTGACTGTCTTTCTGATATACCAGTGTTTACACATTGTCTATTTGGTATTCCAGTGTTTACACATTGACTGTCTTTCTGGTATACCAGTGTTTACATTTTGACTGTCTTTCTGATATACCAGTGTTTACACATTGTCTATTTGGTATTCCAGTGTTTACACATTGACTGTCTTTCTGATATACCAGTGTTTACACATTGTCTATTTGGTATTCCAGTGTTTAAACATTGACTGTCTTTCTGGTATACCAGTGTTTACACATTGTCTATTTGGTATTCCAGTGTTTACACATTGACTGTCTTTCTGATATACCAGTGTTTACACATTGACTGTCTTTCTGGTATACCAGTGTTTACACATTGACTGACTTTCTGGTATACCAGTGTTTACACATTGACTGTTTTTCTGGTATACCAGTGTTTACACATTGTCTATTTGGTATTCCAGTGTTTACAAATTGACTGTCTTTCTGGTATACCAGTGTTTACACATTGTCTAGTTGGTATACGAGTGTTTACACATTGACTGTCTTTCTGGTATACCAGTGTTTACACATTGTCTAGTTGGTATACGAGTGTTTACACATTGACTGTCTTTCTGATATACCAGTGTTAACACATTGGCTGTCTTTCTGGTATACCAGTGTTTACACATTGACTGTCTTTCTGGTATACCAGTGTTTACACATTGACTGTCTTTCTGGTATACCAGTGTTTACACATTGACTGTCTTTCTGGTATACCAGTGTTTACACATTGTCTGTTTTTCTGGTATACCAGTGTTTACATATTGACTGTCTTTCTGATATACCAGTGTTAACACATTGACTGTCTTTCTGGTATACCAGTGTTTACACATTGACTGTCTTTCTGGTATACCAGTGTTTACACATTGACTGTCTTTCTGGTATTCCAGTGTTTACACATTGACTGTTTTTCTGGTATACCAGTGTTTACACATTGTCTATTTGGTATTCCAGTGTTTACAAATTGACTGTTTTTCTGGTATACCAGTGTTTACACATTGTCTAGTTGGTATTCCAGTGTTTACAAATTGACTGTCTTTCTGGTATACCAGTGTTTACACATTGTCTATTTGGTATTCCAGTGTTAACACATTGACTGTCTTTCTGGTATTCCAGTGTTTACACATTGACTGTCTTTCTAGTATACCAGTGTTTTCACATTGTCTATTTGGTATTCAAGTGTTAACACATTGTCTTTCTGGTATACCAGACAGGATATCTCAGCAGTCAATGAATTTAAGATTTTGAATTTACTAGCCTGAATTCGAGTTTTGAATTTATTCTACTTTATATTTAACTTAATTTTTTTTCAATTTTCACTGGCTAGAACTTATTTTTACTGGCCATGGGCCACCAGGCCAGTGCTAACTTCAATGACTGTATCTAGTGTTTAAACCAATGCTAGAAAAACTTTTCCATTACCGTAAAGTCCAATGGAATCAAATGTCATTAATTTGGTACCTTTTATGAATGAATTGCATGCTTAGAATGACATCATTTTGCCATTACAAATAAAGTTGTTAACTTATACACTACTTCAAGAAATAGATATTCTCTGTGCTTGATAGTATGTAAAAATTTCTAAGTTCATAAAGGCCATAGTTCCGTCAAAATCCATGTTAGAGTAATAGACAGTGATCCTCCTTTTATGATTTCAAATAGTTTGTAAATTTTCATCCCATTCCCTTCAGTACAATTGGAGACACCAACTTGCATGCAAAAACTTAACCAAAGTGTGACATCAAAACCAGGCTGAGTACAATAGCTCCCCCTATTCTTTGAACATTAGAGCTAAAAAGTATCAGTTCATGTAATTTCTTTAAGGAATATGATTTATATGTAAAATGCAAGAAAAAGAATAAAACACCTGTTGTCATTACAGACCAGAATATCTGGCTCTTGGTAACTGTTTGGAAAATACTCAGAAAAGCCTTGTTACCCTCTGAAACAGTTACCAATGAGCCAAAAATTCTGGTTTGTACTGGCAGCTGGTGTAAAGTTATTATAGTCTGATACAAATAAAACTTTCAGCATGTAACCTTACATTTTTTTGGTAAATGCGAACAAAAAAATGAATTATAATATTACTATATAGATTTATCCATGTCTTTAAATATATTTAAAATTGCTTATTTTATTTTTCTTTGAACAAAAAACAACTTCTGTAGAGATCTACTGCTAATCATTGAGCATTTTTAAGATAAGAAAACATATTTACCAGCACAGACATGCTCCTTGGAAATAACACTTTGCTTTTCTTCCGGCAAGTTACCAAGAAGAAAACCTTAAAACAAACAACAACAATATTTATACTTGGTTGTTTTTCTGTACCTGTTCCCAGTAACATGGGCAAAAATATTTTTATATTATAGGACAACAACTTTGTTATTAGGAATATTTACAATATCAAAACAACAACAATAACAACACACAAACAGGTTTAATCGCAGGTTATTCTAACTAGGAAATTTTACAAAGGACAAAAGAATCAATTTCTGCTTACAAAGACATGTAAACAGTACTGTTATTTATCACATAGTGACCTTCCACCATTAAGTGCTTACCTGTAAACATTTCTGACTTACATAACAACTTCTACCATTATCAAGTGCTTACCTGTAAACACTTCTGACTTACATAACAACTTCTACCATTACCAAGTGCTTACCTGTAAACACTTTCTGACTTACATAACAACTTCTACCATTATCAAGTGCTTACCTGTAAACACTTCTGACTTACATAACAACTTCTACCATTACCAAGTGCTTACCTGTAAACACTTTCTGACTTACATAACAACTTCTACCATTATCACTTACCTGTAAACACTTCTGACTTACATAACAACATCTACCATTACCAAGTGCTTACCTGTAAACACTTCTGACTTACATAACAACTTCTACCATTATCAAGTGCTTACCTGTAAACACTTCTGACTTACATAACAACTTCTACCATTATCAAGTGCTTACCTGTAAACACTTCTGACTTACATAACAACTTCTACCATTATCAAGTGCTTACCTGTAAACACTTCTGACTTACATAACAACTTCTACCATTATCAAGTGCTTACCTGTAAACACTTCTGACTAACATAACAACTTCTACCATTATCAAGTGCTTACCTGTAAACACTTTCTGACTTACATAACAACTTCTACCATTATCACTTACCTGTAAACACTTCTGACTTACATAACAACATCTACCATTACCAAGTGCTTACCTGTAAACACTTCTGACTTACATAACAACTTCTACCATTATCAAGTGCTTACCTGTAAACACTTCTGACTTACATAACAACTTCTACCATTATCAAGTGCTTACCTGTAAACACTTCTGACTTACATAACAACTTCTACCATTATCAAGTGCTTACCTGTAAACACTTCTGACTTACATAACAACTTCTACCATTATCAAGTGCTTACCTGTAAACACTTCTGACTTACATAACAACTTCTACCATTATCAAGTGCTTACCTGTAAACACTTCTGACTTACATAACAACTTCTACCATTATCAAGTGCTTACCTGTAAACACTTCTGACTTACATAACAACTTCTACCATTACCAAGTGCTTACCTGTAAACACTTCTGACTTACATAACAACTTCTACCATTACCAAGTGCTTACCTGTAAACACTTTCTGACTTACATAACAACTTATACCATTACCAAGTGCTTACCTGTAAACACTTTCTGACTTACATAACAACGTCTACCATTATCAAGCATTTATTTTTGAAACACTTCTGTATTATTTAGTGACTATTATTAATAGCAAGTGCTTACCTGTAAACAGTGCAGCATTACTCTTTATCTCGGACCACATACTCTTGTAAAATGATACACAGCCCATCACATAAAAGTTCACCTTTTCTGGGAAATCTTGGATCTTAATATAGCAAACACAATGTAATAATCACATTTGTCATTTTTATATTTGCTTATTATAAATTCAACAACATCTTTATAATGATTTTACATGAAAGTTATGTCACTAAACACAAAACATTGTCAGTAAAACAGGGCACTTGATTATTCTCTGTGCTAGATAGTAAAACAAGAACCTGGATAATGTAAGAATTAACAAAAAGGAAGATTATACATAGTTATGGACTTGGCTTGAACAATGACCTCCAAATATGATCCTTAGGACATGTATACAATTTCAATAATTTCAGTTGTTTTGAAGACAGATGATGCATGTTAAATTTTAACCTAATTTCTTCTTAGTTCACAAGGACCATGATCCGGGCAAAATGTCAGAGTTATGGGCCTTAAACAGTGACATCCAGTTATGCTCATAAAGACATGTCTCATATTTATTCAAAGGAATATGATTCAGTAGTTTTGAATATTGATGTGGCATGCAAAGCATAAACCAAGAACTTTCTGAAGTTATTCAGCCAAAATGTATGCATGTAAGGCCTTGGATAGTGATCTTAAGTTTCAAATGAGTATTATTTGAAAACCTTATGTACTTTTTTTTATGAAAAATAAGAAGTGTTAAAAGGAAACAAATACAAGTATATGGAAATGAATTAAAACCAACAAACAATCTGCTGAGAAAAAAAACAAGAGTCACAGACATGCTGGTACCATAATTGATTTTTTTTATTCCTAAAGTCAAACACATCATAGGATGGAAACTGTAGTATAGAATACTCAAATAAAACATTATTTTATATTTAACCTTAATGTTCAACGTCATTCAAAGGTCAGTAAAATTTGAATTCATCAGAAGTCAAGGTTAATTAAAGGTCTAAGTCATATAAAAAAAAATGCAACAAGTCAGTTTTGTCATGCGTTCTTTTGCCCAAGTATAAATCAAATCAGAAAATAAATAAAATATTATGTCAATTTAAGCAAATTTCAATAATTTGACCTTGACCATCAAGGACATATTCAAATTATTGAACATACTGGTTTGAAATTGTCATAAGAGTTTTTTGTTCTAGTATAAATTTAAGCCTTTAATAAATAATAAAGTTCTGATAGTCTAAGCTAAATTCAATGCTTGATCAAGACCAGTTATAGGTTAAAGTCATATTTGACAGTCTATTATAAGTGTTCTTTGTTTGTTTGTTTGATTGGGTTTTACGTCACACCGACACAGAATAGGTCATATGGTATTGTTCCAGCTTTACTTAGTGTCCTTTGTCCAAGTATTAATCAAATCCATAAATAAAAGCAAAGTAATAGCCAACTGTAGCAAATTGCACTTATTTGACCTTTACTATAAAAGACAAATTTAGGTCAAAGCCCAGTTTACAAATTTCTTTTTAAATGTCTTGTCAAATGAATTTTTGTGCACAATAGTTAAGTTAAAGCAACTAGAAATGTGTCCATAGGACACGGGTGCCCCCAAACGCCACTGTTCTGTCAATCTTATGACTCTAGGTCAAATATTTTTTGGACTACATGTGTCACAACTAAAAATCTTTTACTATAAGTGAAGGACAAGAACTTTACATACATTGTATACTGAATAAATCCACAAGCAAACCCCAAGGTGCAAAAGTACATATGCTGACAAACATTCTTGTAACTTTCAGGCCTACAAGTCAAATACTTTTTGAGCTATGCATGAACAAGTTGAAAATTGCAAATTTATACTACTATAAGTCAAGGGCAATAACTCTAACAAAACTGAAAAAAAAATCCACATGTAAAGTCCCAGGTGCATAGCTTCACTGTGATGTTGATCATTATACCTGTAATTTAGTGATGTTGATCATTATTCCTGTTGGTTGATTCGAACTCAAGCACTCAAGGAACAAATAACACAACATAATGAAACGGTTTTTACTAAGTCAAGGGCAATAACTCTACAAATACTGGGTAAATCCAAAAGCAAAACCCAAAGTGCACAACTACATATGCTGAGCAACATTCCCGTAAGGTTTCATGACTCTATGTCAAATCCTTTTTGAGTTACATGCGACACATGTTGAAAATTGCAAAAAATTTCTAAGTCAAGGGCAATAACTCTAAAAATACTAAATAAATCCAGACAAAAATACCCAGGTGCACAACTGCACATGCTGATCAACATTCCTGTAAAGTTTCATGACTCTAGGTCGAATACTTTTTGAGTTACGTGCGACACAAGTTTAAAATTGCAACCTTTTACTAAGTCAAGGGCAATAACTCTAAAAATAATAAATAAACCCATACAAAAATACCCAGGTGCACAACTACACATGCTGATCAACATTCCTGTAAAGTTTCATGACTCTAGGTCAAATACTTTTTTGAGTTACGTGTGACACAAGTAAAAAATTGCAAATTTTTACTAAGTCAAGGGCAATAACTCTAACAAGAGGGCCATGATGGCCCTGAGGTCGCTCACCTGTATAGAGCCCCCCCCCCCCCCGGCCCAATTTTTACCCAAGGGCTTTTATTTGAACAGACTTGGTAGACACCCATAGGAAGTTGTTTCATGCAAAACATCTAAGTTCTAGCTCATTGGGTTTTTTAAAAGAAGATTTTTTAAGTTTTTACTATACACATATAGTTAAAAACAATGACACCCCTAGGGCGGGGCCAGTTTTGACCCCTGGGCTTTAATTTGAACAAACTTTGTAAATACTCACTAGAAGATGTTTCATGCTTAATATCTAAACTCTAGCTTTTTGGGTTTTTTCAAAGAAGATTTTAAGTTTTTGCTAAACACATATAAGGAAAATCAATGACCACCGTGGCGGGGCCAATTTTGACCCCAGGGCTTTTATTTGAAGAAACTTGGTAGACACTCATTAGAACATGTTTCATGCTAAATATCTTAGCTCTAGCTCTTTGGGTTCTTTAAAAGAAGATTTTTTAAGTTTTTACTATATGCATATAGGGAAAATCAATGACCCCCTGGGGCGGGGTCAATTTTGACCCCAGGGCTTTTATTTGAACAAACTTGGTAGACATTCACTAGAAGATGTTTCATGCCAAATATCTAAGCTCTAGCTCTTATGGTTTCTTTAAAAAGAAGATTTTTTAAGTTTTTACTATATGCATATAGGGAAAATCAATGACCCCCGGGGCGGGCCAATTTTGACCCCAGGGCTTTAATTTGAACAAACTTGGTAGACACTCACTAGAAGATGTTTCATGCTTAATATCTTAGCTCTAGCTCTTTGGGTTCTTTAAAAAGAAGATTTTTTAAGTTTTTACTATATGCATATAGGGAAAATCAATGACCCCCTGGGGCGGGGCCAATTTTGACCCCAGGGCTTTTATTTGAACAAACTTGGTAGACATTCACTAGAAGATGTTTCATGTTAAATATCTAAGCTCTAGCTCTTACGGTTCTTTAAAAGAAGATTTTTTTAAGTTTTTACTATATGCATATTGGGAAAATCAATGACCCCCAGGGGCGGGGCCAATTTTGACCCCAGGGCTTTTATTTGAACAAACTTGGTAGACATTCACTAGAAGATGTTTCATGTTAAATATCTAAGCTCTAGCTCTTACGGTTCTTTAAAAGAAGATTTTTTTAAGTTTTTACTATATGCATATAGGGAAAATCAATGACCCCCAGGGGCGGGGCCAATTTTGACCCCAGGGCTTTTATTTGAACAAACTTGGTAGACACCTTTTAGAACATGTTTCATGCTAGCTCTAGCTCATATGGTTTTTTTCAAAGAAGATATTTAAAGTTTTTTCTTTGGTTGCCATGGCAACCAGAGTTCTGCATGGAATTAAATTCTTTGAACAATTTTTAAAGGTGACCACCAAAGGAACATTCCTGTGAAGTTTGGATGAAATTGGCTCAGTGGTTTATGAGGAGATGTCATTTAAAGCAAAAGTTTACGGACGGACGGACGCCGGACGGACGGACGCCGGACGAAAAGCGATCACAAAAGCTCACCCTGTCACTTTGTGACAGGTGAGCTAAAAATACTGAATAAATCCACACGAAAATACCCAGGTGCACAACTTCACATGCTGATCAACATTGCTGTTAAGTTTCATGACTCTAGGTCAAATACTTTTTCAGTTACGTGTGACACAAAAGAGAACGGACGGACGGACAGACAAGGGTAAATCTAAATGCCGCCCCTTAAAGTGGGGGCACAATTATAGCATATAAGAGTGAAATTACAATAATTTGATTGCTGAGGTAATTTATAAGTCAAGGTCAAATTGAGTTTGATCTTCTTCAAAACATTGTCCATAAGGTAGTTGTGCTTAAGTATGAAGACTGTCAATTATAGGAAATATCAAGCAAAATTCAATAATTTCACCTGCATTGTCAAGGTCATTATTGAGTGAAGGCAATAATCAACTTGGTTTTGAAGGTCTTGTCCAAAGGGTTTTTTGGTTCAAGTATGCAGACAATCCCTTACGAAATAAAAAAAGATATGACCAAGATGATAGTTTCTAGAAGCAATGGCAATAACAACCTGACTGAAGCAATATGCCAAGATCTTTCTTCAAAAAAGTTGAGCTAAAAATAAACTGAACTATTGTAAGCTGCCAATGGCATGCTTGATTGAGAAGGTTAATTCTCCCTTTTCTGCAATTAGTTTGGATCACATGGAAACACTGCATTTTAAAAGTATTTAAAAGCATCATTATCTAGACTTACAATAAGTTTGGAAAGATCATTCATAAACTCTCCATAATGAAGGTTAGCATCATCTAGTAGAAGTTTCTGGAACATTGTGTTGATTGGATCGGACCCTATTAGACCGCCTATCTTTCTTAATGAATACTTGCATGCCTGAAAAAATGACAAATGTACAATCAAATCTAATTGTGTAGAAATAGATAAAATATTAATATTTTCTTACATTTTTCTCTAGCAATTTAAATTACAATCTCACCTACCATCAACATATGCCAATCTTATAACCAGATTTTCATTCAGAAAACCTGGACCTTACATGTCAAGAATCCTTATGTTTTATTTATTATATCTAAACATATCTCATAAAAATGAACTTTAAAATATTTACCTTTTTCACCTCAACATCTGGGTCATTGAGATGTAGTAGAAGACTAACAAAGTTACTGTGTATTTGCTCCAAGAATGGCTGTTTTGATGGACCATCCCCAAACTCTGACAAGTTCCCAAACAGTATGAAAGACTGGGCTCGCACATTTGCCTTATCCTGAGTTATAATCATGAACAAGTTATAAAAAAATTACTAGACTTTACCTAACCTATACGTATTCAAAATGTAAACAAACAATTAGTCAGACTGACATTAAAGCAGCAAGCTTCCAAAGATAACAGAAAAACTAATATTTCAAAATCCCTCTTCAAAAACATTATATAGTTGAAAGAAATTGAAATGATACTTTTAAATGTTCATATTTAAACATTTTTTCACTGAAAACAGACAGTTCAAATTTTCCTCAAACAGGATATACCTTCTTTTATTACTATACAATTCTTTTATCCATTTATTTTTTAGTATGACATGATGCAACAAGACAATATTACAACCTGTCATCCAGAACGCATGGAATCCGAAACCGTATCAAACACAAACAAATAAATGTTTTGGTTTTGGTATTTGCAGTAATTTGTTTGACAAACATTATTGGCACAAACATTATAACTGATTGATTATATAATAAATTATACGATGACCAGTATATCAAGGGAAAATTAATATATGACCCCCTGCTTATCAGATCCAGGCCTTTTTCTGAACAACTTTTGTGACATGTGACCATGTTGAATAAATTATCTCTCTTATCTATATTGGCTACTGCCTAAATAACGTAGCAGATTATGCAAAGGAGAAACATGATATTGTTAAGAACTCTATTGTTCTCTTTTGTTCTGTTTACAGTTAGATGTCCCCCTATCCTTATTTGGGAGTGCAAACAGACGGACAGACAACGGATGGCCAGACGCCGGACGTATTGTGATCACAAAATCTAAACTTGGCTACTCTATTGTTCTATTTACTGTTCTTTTTAGAAAAACCACATAACAGCTTTGAACGGAATGAATGCAATCAAAGAGAAAGCACAGTTATATAGGAACCACAGTTATAGTCCGTACCTTACTGGCAGGTGTATTGCCATGTAAGAGGCGGAACCATTTTCTAAGAACAACATTTCTATAAATTTACCTCAATACTGATGTTTGGGTATAAAGAAGTAGACCCAAGTTTCATCACAAGTAAGCTAATTGTCTACCATAATGTTTGTGTTAAACTTATAAAAGTGTACCTTTTCAAAGCATGGTCTGATTCTAAGTGCTACATTTATAAGTATGGCACGAATATGACTCTCATCAATCTCAGTGAGGACACGTGACAATCCACTCATTGATTCTACTGTAATATCATCTTCAGGATCTTCCTTGTCATCCATTCCTGCCATCATAGCTGATAACACAGTTGTAGAATAATGCTGAACCTGTATCACACATATAAAACATACAAATAACATACCCCCCTAGCAGGGTCCAGTATAGACCCCCCTAGCAGGGCCCAGTAGAGACCCCCCTAGCAGGGTCCAGTATAGACCCCCCTAGCAGGGTCCAGTAGAGACCCCCCTAGCAGGGCCCAGTAGAGACCCCCCTAGCAGGTCCCAGTAGAGACCCCCCTAGCAGGGCCCAGTAGAGACCCCCCTAGCAGGGCTCAGTAGAGACCCCCCTAGCAGGGCCCAGGAGAGAAAACATCAACTTTGACTTACCACAAAATATGGTTAAAAGTGTTAACAAAGCAAATACTTGTTTAATATTCTCAAACTCTGCAATTAAAAAAATCTACAAATTCTTATTGGATATTAAGATATATGAGTAATTCTAGATTTAAGCCCAATAATTATTGCATGTAATGAATTCAAATACAAACTTTATCACACACCTGTGCCGCCTTTGTGACTTCGTAAAAATGGTATTGCACGGCAATGCATATATTTTGATGCGACGTCATTTGCTTGTAAAAACATGCTAAATGTAAGCGTTATACTATAGGCATGTTATTCTTTTGCACTGAAAACAGCCTTTATTTTAGGTATGTGTTAAGCAGAATTTTATACGAGGTATGATCAAGAAGTTTTAAGCCCCTATATACTTCTAGCCACTACACTGACATTTACACACGATACGTTGATACCAATATTATTGAAGATTACTGACCGAGTTACACGCGGTTTTACATAGATTAAGTAACATAAAACACACTTTCATCAGTAGAGGGGTGTGTCATTTAGACAATATGGAGAAAGTTGAAACCAGAGCCGTACCTCTGAAAACCAGTACCTCTGTAAGAAAGGGATGTCCCCCCCGCTAGATGGGTCCCCAGACAGATGACTGACAACCAGAAACGGACCAGGCTTGACATTTCAAAATATCTTTTGTCTTGCTACATGGATGAACCTGATTTTATCTACCGGATCGTAACTCAGGATGAAAAATGAGTCCATCAATTTGATCCAGAATAAAAAAAAACAACAGAGCATGCAGTGGAAGCACCCTGGCTCACCCCCCTCCAAAGAAATTCAAGAGGGTGCCATTAACAGGGAAGATGATGGCTTCAATTTTTTGGGGTATATAGTAAGGGAATAATCATGATTGACTATCTTGAGCAAGGTTGTACCATAAATGGTATGTACTATGCAGACAAAATTGAGACGTCTGCATCAAGAAATTGCGTGTAAAAGGAGGGGCAAACTGACTCCAGACGTTCTGCTCCTGCATGACAATGCGCCAGCTCACACATCCCATGTTGCGATGGCTGCTACAACTGACTGCGGCTTTGAAATTCTTACCCATCCCGGATATTCTCTGTTTATCCGGATATCTCTCTGACTTCTACCTGTTTCGGAAACTGAAAACCAAGCTTCATGGTAGACGTTTTGGAAGCAATGAAGGTGCCATGGAGCAGTCAATGAGTTCTTTTAGGACCACAATAGAGAGACCAAAATAGAGAGTTTTATTTAGAGGGCAATTATATTGACCATTAGTTGGGTTCTCTGACTACTAGAAGTACATCGGGCCAACAACTTTTTGATCAATCCTCGTATTTGTGTAGGTTTATTACTGATTTTATAGAACTCTGATATATGTATATTGCAATAGACGTTAAATCTTTTTTTTGTATTCCAATTTCTATAAAGTATCATAATTATCATTTTTGCAAAGTTATTTTAAGTATCAACATTTTTGTACATAGTATTTTGTCATTTATGAAACAATGTAATTCTAGAGATGCAAACTAACAAAATTCTTTGAGCAATCAATGAATAAGCATTATGTTTATGCTTACAGATATTAACATACTTACTGACAAAGGATATGTTTGTTTTTTTCTTAATTCTTCATTTAGGACAACAGAAATTGGCACAAACTAGCACTTCTGATATTAATGAAGGGTTTACTTATATAACTGAAAGTTTCATATCCATTTTTATTTTTAGCAAGATCTCTGAAATACACTGACATAAAATGTTGCTAATATAGAATGCTTCAAGCATATACATGTGTAGTGTTAACTTCTTTGAAATTTGATCAATGATGATATCATAATGTATTGCTTTGTGAGTTACTACAGTCTTACATGAAAATGTTAGCACAAATTATTTATCATTTTAGCGCAAGACTGTAGTAACTACACAGTTACTACAGTCTTGCGTTGAAATGATATAAAAATTTGATGTCTTTTTCAGTGCAAAACTGTCGTAACTCAAGTTACAACAGTTTTGCAGAAAAATATTTTTATCTGTTGAGTTACTACATTAGAGTATTTATAAAAAATTTATGAAATGAAGTAAAATAAAAACAAAAAAATTACCACATTATGTAAAACATCAAATAATACAGGAAATTCAAAAAAAGTCATTTTCATAAAAAATTGTTATTACTACATTCTTGCACTAAACCCTCAATATGGTCCTCTATGTGTCATCAAACTAGCTTTTGTTCTACTTGGTTATGGTAGAACCCAGATTTCATCAGATTGATTGAATGACAAACAGATTAAAAATTTAAATAATAAGTATCATTGACCTAGCAATTGTAGTGACTGTATCTAACATATAAGGAAAGTGAAATTATTATCATTTCATCATTACCAAGTTTTCAGAGAAAACAACATTACAATATACATCATTACCATGTTTAAAACAATCCCTAATAAACTATTGTTTATATATATATATATTACCTGAGTTTTGCCAATGCTGGCAACATTACCGAGTCCACGTATACACATCTGTCTGACAACATGAGAGGAATCTACCAAACGTCCTAATAAACTGTTCATGATAAGCTCTATCAAATTATCATCTCCCATACATTTCTGATTTACAAGCTGAAATATTACATATCAGTATAAATAATTAATGATAACTGATAATGCCAATTTAACATTTAATGAATGCATTTGCCTTCTTTTATTATGAACACAATACTGTCCATTGTTTTTTTACAGGGAATGAAATAAAACAAGAACTATCATTGTACAGTGTAACTTCAGAAAACCGAACACCTGTTGGACTAGCCAAAAAGTTCGGAATTTGGAAGTTTCCGGAATTAAGAAGTTCGGAATTATCTGAACAAGTAGAAACATTAGGTTAACATTGAATATCAGATGAAAAATATAGGAAGCTCATTAGGTTCATAAAATGGCAAAATTAAAGCACTTTTAAGAAGTTGTAACTACATTGTATATTGAACTTCAGTATCACCTATAACTGAATTTGTTGATACAAAAGCATAATTTCATGTTGTACTAGCTATGACTAATCTGTATTTTTTTGGTTTCATCAAAATATACTTCTCATTTTTTGTTTTTCACACTTTAATCAAGTGCTTTACTTGCTTGATAGGTTGTGATTGTAATAGGTGTCAAGATAAATGGTTTCTGCTAATTCGAAGATACTGACATTTTAAAGGTTTTAAAATCTCAATTATGATATTCTGTCAAACATTTTTTCAATGTCCGAATTTTGGAAGTAAATTTGAATTGATATAACCCAAATTTTACCCGAAAATCGTTCGGAATTCAGAATTTAGAAGTTCTGGAATACAGAGGTATTTATTATATAGAAAACAGGCGAAATTTCTGGGCCCTGAAAAAATGTTCGGATTTCAGAAGTTTCAGGATTTTAGAAGTTTCCAGATTCTAGAAGTTCCGGAATTCAGAAGTTACACTGTATGTGATAAATACCCATAAACTACTTTTATTCTTGTAACATAAGCCACCACAAACAGGGACCAAAGCTGACTTTTTCTTATCATCAAATGCTTAAACATTGAGACGAGTTACATTTAGCAAACTTGTCTGTCAAAGCCCAAGGTCAAACTGAATAACTTGATTTGAGAATTGGGCTCTGAATGTTTGTCCAAGTAAAACCAAAATATGCCTATAAATGACAAAGCTGTAGAATTTTTTTTTTATTTAAAAGACACCTTAAAAATCATTCCAAGTTTAAATCATATTATCTTCAGCCAGATATTGATTGTATCTAAGCATACATTACTAAGTTTTTCATCCATGGTGGTGGTGAGTCCAAATATAAATCAAGATAAGTCTATTTATAACAAAATTATGGTTGTTTTCAGCAAAATTCAATTATTTGGCCTTAACTTCAAAGCTTATTGTAAGTTTCAGGTCATACCTGAATTACTCAACATTAAAACTGACCAAGTATTAATCAAATCTGATCAGTAAAAAAAAACTAATTTGGCATGTATTGAATTAGATATCTACTTCAAAACTGGGAGAAAGCAGTCTGAAAACATGCGATACTACTGTAAAACACTTATTTTTCGCGAGAACCTTATTTCGCGAATTTGAGGCAAAATGTCCAAAATAATTATTTCGCGTCAACATGAATTCGCGTCTTCCCGAAAAATGTGAAACCGGAAACCCGATGTCATTCAGATATTTTCTGTCCTGTCCTTTCACTAACTTTGCGTCGTTTATTGTGCGACGAATGAATTTATATCTGTATCGATTTTTCTGATAGCTTGTTAATCTTCTTGTTAAGTGAAACCGTCTGTCTAAAAATATGTCAATAAAGTTTGATAATTATTTGATATGTGTTCACTGTGTTAAAGTTTCACTGATTAGCCATTCAAAGGCAAGCAGACGAAAATCAATTAAACGGTACTGTAATTTGAACGATTATGTTTACACTCCGGCTTAAACTGTAGTATATACAATAGGATACAATAAATAGAAATGTTACAAACAACTCGCAGGTGTTAAAGTATTTGTACCAATTAAAACAATCTGTAGAAATACCATTAAAACTTTGTGAGACGCATTAATTTGTTTATACTTAAGTCTAGTGCAAGTCACAGTTACTTTCCTTGACACAGGTAATATGCAGAGAAGAAGTTTTTTTCCAATTTCTCAATAATATCAAATTGTTACAGGTATATATTTCATACTAGTAATCTGTACGGTATGTATATGCTGTAACACTTGAATAGCTACATGATGTAACTAGAACTGGTTTCGATACTTTCCCGCAGATAATTATATCCATGTGTACGTATTTTCGGATAGTGTTCATTTTCGGATTAGTGTATAGACAAAGTGAAATATTCGCGAGAGATATGAATTCGCGTCTTAGAAAACTCGCGAATATAAGCGAAAATAAATTTCTCGCAAATAATTAGTGTTTTACAGTATTTGCCAGTCTGGTATTTGCTGGTTAAAGGAGACCAGCAGAGACCGGTAAATAGTGGGAGGAGACCAATGATTTTGTTTAAGTAAAAGACACAGGCTGATCACAAGCTTAAATCTGTGTAAACTTTCTGCTATTTTGGAGCAAGTTAGGCCACAAGATTTCCTAGATGTACTTGGACAAAAGCAACCAATATGCCCTAAAAATATATAAAAATGAAAAAATACCTCAGCAAAGAATGATGCTACAACAATCCTTTGTGGATCATACAAACTCGACAACGTTGAGGTCAAACTTGCAACTATTTTAGACACATGTTCTCCACCAACTGTGCTGTTGACCAATGCCCTTCAAATAAAACAACAATTACTCATAAAATGTATTCTAGAAACTACCATATTTTAAGATGATAAGTAACCTAACACAAATACATAAATTTTATGCTTGTTGGTGAAATTTAAATTCTTGTTAAATGGAAACATGAGCTGGATTTTATGTTAACATGGTGCATACTTTGTAAGAATATTGAAGGCTTCATGATACTCGTCTTTATCTTCAAATTTCTCCCAGCATTCCTCTTTATCCAGTACTTCCTGTATATCCTCACTCTTTGTCAGGTCAAGAAATTTCCGGAATGCTTCCACGGCAACACTATACATATACAAAAAATACTTAATAAACTTCTTCACATTGTCTCCAGTTTATTTATCAATTTATCTCCATCAAAGTTTTTCAATATTACAATTATCTAAATCATAATCACACCTCTTTTATCAACTATATAGAAAATACTTTTTTATAACAAGTGTCACCACCAGACGGGGGCAACACTCTATTTATTTTTCCTCAAGGCAAACAATGAAACGGTTTAAACAAATCTTTAAAAAGAAAATTAAAGAAAAAAAATAATTATGTCTTTCCTTTTTTTATTTTAATAGGTCTGTCTAGTTACATTAAATTTTGTATTTTTGTCCAAGTATGAATCATTTCCATAAACAAATGAAAACCTAAGAAAATATATGCAAAATTCAATCATCTGACCTTGACTGTCAAGGTCATTTAATGGTCAAGGTCATATCTAAACTATTCAACATGTCGGTTTGGTCACAAGTGTTGTTTTGTCCACATATGAATCAAATTGGTACAAAAATAAAAAATTATGGCAATTTCAACCAAATTCAATAATTTGACCTGACGGTCAAGATCATTTAAAGGTCAAGGTCAGTTCCAACTTTAAGACGGTCTTGTCCAAAAGTCCAAAAGTTTATTTTGTTCAAGTATGACCGTAACATTTTACAATCAATAAGGGTCATCTACAAGCCATGCCCAACCTACACACTATATCAGAGTAATGGAGATCTGCATTGGTAGGACAAGATTTTGGTGGTTGACGCCAACATGACCTTGACATTTGAACCACTGACCTCAAAATCATTATTTTCTAGTCATTACCAACCTCAAAACAAAATCTTAGGACTGTCAGCTTCATTGGCCAGGCAAGTTTTCAGTGGTCAAGGTCTTGGTGACCTTTTAAAATGAATTCATATTCATAGCATGAACATTAATTACAGTATGCCAAGATATTATAATTTATTAAATATACAACCTCAAACTTACATCTATAAAAATGTATAATAGAATAATATACTGATGTTTGTTGTAGATATAAGTTTATATATACTGTATAAACAGACCTGCTTGGTTTCACTTGTTTACTGGGAGGTGGGGGTGGTGCTCCTTTCTTCTTATCTTTAGGGTCTTTCTCTTGCTGAAGTGACAAAGTCATCTTCTAATTTATAACTTTGTTTATTATAACAAGAAATCAAATGTTTCCTTCAATTACAATGATTTCAATTAAAAGTATTATAACCACAATGTTATACACATCATCAAATATATGTGTTGTCTATGTAATCATTATCTACTTGTACGAATGTTTTCACATCTAGTTAAGTTTACCAATAATCATTGAAAAATTATATTTCCAAGCAATTATGTGTACTATATATAATTATATACATGTTTCTGTCGAAAATATAAATTATTCTTGAGGTTATGTAAATCAATAAATGAATCTGCATTTTCAATTGTGGAGGGCTAACAGTTATTATTAAAATTTATTTTCTTTTCAAAATATTAAAACTGATAAAGAAGGTAAAAGAACAGAAAATTAGCATAACTTACTACTTGTTGTTTGAGAGGTTCAACACCTACACTAGAACCTATTCTAACCATCAAGGCAGCAAACAGTCGGTGGTAGATCTTCTTTACTTGTTCCTCTGTTTCTTCAACTTGTAATATCTCAACTAATGCACATGTTATCTGCAATCAAATTTATACAAATCAAAACATTCAAACATTGACGAAATAATAATAGATTTATAAACAGACAATACTACTGTTAAAAATGTTACAAAGAGAAAACAACAACTGTTTTAGGGGTGTCACTTTTATCTGTTTACAAGGGTATGGTCGTTTTTAGCTAAAAACTGATTAGAAAATTCAATAACTGGTAACCGAAATTAGTATTTGACAAAGGAGCGAAATTTTTTTAAATTGATTCTAAATATTACCTTAGCTTTTTTATAAAAATATATGACAATTGTTTGTATTTTAGTTGAACTCAACAATATATTCTTCCAATCTGATCGAATACAGAACGACCCTAGCGGAAACTATTACTTCATATTCGGATATGTATTGTAATCATTTTGTGTACAACAAAATACAAACAAAATGGAATATCTTGTCATAAAGAAACTAAGTAAATGTTGAAAATTTTAGGATTTTATAAAGTACAGTCAGTTAAACGTTTAACATGGTTATTAGGTCACCGTTTAAACGGTTAGCATTTTCACTAACTGTGAAATCCCTAAACTGTTTCTTAGCTTCTATAAGAAGAAATATACAACAATGTGAATGCAAGTCTTACTGCTAGAGGAACTTGTGTAGCTTTTCTGACTGGTTCCCGACCCTCCTGTGGTTTCTCCTCATATGGTAAACTTTTCTGGTACAGCTCTAACATGTGGTCAAACATCACTGTAGTGATCTGAGGGTCCTGTGATAATATCTTCCAGATTTCTACCACATTCCTGAAACACCAATTACTTATTATCTTTTTTAGATTTTTTAATTAAAAACACCATTTTACATACATCAATGAATAAATGCTTAAATCTGGTATAAATCCTCTTTTTGTGTTATTTCTCTCCTTAAGATTTGGTTTTAAATAGTTCAAATATAACTTTATGGAGCATGATCATTCAAAGTGTCCATCTAATATATTACTTGAGTCACAAATTGTATAGCCATTGAACATCTGATGTCATCCTCATACATGTGAACTCTCCCACTTTTAGTGGGAGACTCCCTATTTCTGCAGCCATATTTTCAAAGATTTTTCTTGAAATAAGGGGTATTTTCACAAATTAAAAAAATCTACCTATTTTTAATGTCAGAACTTCCTTCTTTGTTTATTGCAAATTCTAAAATCTCCCTCTTTTTGAAGAAAAATCTCCCACTTGATCATCAAAAAAAGTTCACATGTATGCATCCTTTTATGCATATTTTTTCCATGCTTGAATGTTACCAGTCCATAGCTTATGTTTTGTTTCTCCTAATTAGGCTGTTTATTACACAATCCCAAGTGAATTCTTCACATAAGAATAAGATTGCTATACACCAAGTATATTTTTAAATACCTATCACTTTTAACTCTACTTATCAACCTGAAACCAATTTCATTTTTTAAGACAGTGACATTAACCTTGACATCGAGGGGCTCAAAAACAATCCAAAGAAAGGTTTTCTAATAGAAATATTATACAACAAGTTTAATTAAAATATGTCAAACCTAAATCCATCTAATTACTGACCAGAAACTAATTTTCTATCTTTAGGAACAGTGACCTTGACCTTTAAGGGGGGGGGCCAAAAGCAATCCCAAGTGAGATCTTGAAATAAGCTTGCTACACACTAAGTTTCAATGAATTATCTTATTCCAAACTCTAACTAATGATTAAAAACTAATTTTCAATTTTTAGTAACAATGAAACCCAAGCCAGGCATTCACATAAGTTGGCTTTGTTCCAAGTTTCATTGAAATATCTCATTCCTTACTCTAGTTATTGACTGAAAACTGTTCTAATTTTAGTAACATTGACCTTGACCCTTGGGGCCCAAAAGCAATCCCAAGCGAGGTGTTCACATCAGTTTGCTATATACCAAGTTTGATTAAGATAAGTCAATCTGAATATAAGTAATTGACTGGAAACCATCTTGTTTGTGGCATGTCGGCACATCGGTCCACAGGCTTTTCATCAATCTAATAACCAGGATACTAAGTATTCAAATTTGAAAACCTGGTTGAATATTACACATCTACTCTCACATCATAAACAAGTGGATAGTTTGTAACAATAAAATCTACTTACTCATCATAAGGTAGTGGATAGTTTAATAATGATTTTAGCACTAGTAAGAGATGATGCTGTGACAGTGTTCTGATTGTCCTCAAGGCACCTGTTTTAGTTTGAGCAAACTGGATTTGAAACAACTTAGAGTGCACTGAACTAAGAATATTCTCAACCTGTAATATAATAAAATAGTACAAACAGTTATAAACATAACAAATAATTTAAATTAAAAAAATGATTAAGTTCTGGTAAGCTAAAGCTGATTTACAACAAATATTGTTTGTTACACGACATGGGAAACCAACAGGATGTAGCAAGTTTGCAGTATTGGTATCAAAGCAGTTTCTGTTTCTGTTAGAAAAAATGAGGTTATGTGTAAATAAAACTAGAACTATCACTAAATGCGATTAATACCCCCACAAGACTGCTTCAGAAATGAGGATGTTACTAGTAACAGAATACCTTGTAAAAGAATTGAAATATAGAGTAATGCTTGTGGGCAATTAAAGATAGTTGTGGTTCTTGTATGTTGCATTTCCTTCCAATGTGGTTTGCGATTGATGAAGTTTTATTGAATTACTCTGTAATAAGTCCAGAAAGACAAAGAAAAGGGAAAAAGGGCAATAACTCTATAAATACTGAAGATGGAGTTATAGTTCTTGTGCACTGCACTTCCTCTTATTGTGCTTGACCATTGTATGAAGTTGTTTTGAATTCCAACCAGTACGTTTTAAGTTATGCTCCGGACAAGGAAAAGTATCAAAGGGTAGTTACTCTGTATTTTGTCAAAATGGAGTTATGGCTCTTGTGCACTGCACTTCCTTTTAATGTCCTTGACAACTGTATGAAGTTGTATTGAATTCCAAACAGTAGTTTTCAAGTTATGCTCTGGACAAGGAAAAGTAACAAAGGGCAATAACTCTGTTATTAGTCAAGATGGAGTTATGGTTCTTGTGCACTGCACTTCCTCTCAATGTGCTTGACCATTGTATGTAGTAATATTGAATTCCAACCATTAGTCTTCAAGTTATGGTCCGGACAAAAGAAAGCAATGGAAAAGTAACAAAGGGTAATAACTCTGTAATTACTTTAGATAGAGTTATGATTCTTGTGCACTGCACTTCCCCTTATTGTGTTTGACAATTGTATGAAGTGGTTTTGAATTCCAACCAGTAGTTTTCAAGTTATGCCCCGGACAAGGAAAAGTAACAAAGGGCAATAACTCTGTAATTAGTCAAGATAGAGTTATGGTTCTTGTGCACTGCACTTCCTCTCAATGTGCTTGACCATTGTATGTAGTTATATTGAATTCCAACCATTTGTCTTCAAGTTATGCTCCGGACAAGGAAAATGCAACAGACGTCTGGACCAACCGACCGACCACCGGGTGACTCCTATATCCCCCCCCCCCCCAAACTTTGTTTTTGGGGGTATATAAACTATAATCCTACATTGCTCATGCATGTCAGGAATGAGGATCCTACAAAGGATGTAAACAAGTTAAATGTTGATGCTGCACATCAAAGACACCGCCAAATGATGTGAACAGTCACAGGTTATGTACAAAATCAGAATTGAAAGTTCTTTTCTATTACAGTTGAACCATCCGAAGCACTAATCAATTTCTTCTCCATGTATGTGTCTGAAATTCTGAAATGTTTGTCTGTTGCGACAAAGATTGAAACGTCTGGTCGAAGCAAAATAAATTGGATAAAAAGTGAAATTGAAATGATTGGTAAAATTAAAATAAATTCAAGACAATATGTGCCGAGAATATGTCTGTTTAAATATTAGTGCGAAGTGCATAATGTTCGGATGATTTTGAGGACGAAATGTCTGTTATTTTTTCAAATAGCGAAAATATGTCTGTAATATCAAATAATAGTTATGAATAAATTAATATATATAATCAATTCTTTGTTACGCATTGTTTACTCATTTATAAAAAAAAACTACTTGAATAAACAAAAGATTGCATATTCGCCTAGAATCTAGGTATGGGACCACACAATGTAATAAAAAATCTAGGCAAAAGAGAACAATGGTTGGTCACAGAATCCTTCAAAATAACCTATTGCAAATATTTGTGATACATTTAAAAATAAACGTACGTTTTTCACTCAGTTTTTCTGTTTTATAACTTAAATGTTAATTATTTTAATGAATTACATGTCGCACACGTTTGCCTGTTTTGCAAAAAATATTTCCGCTGCGTCTGTAGTGCCAAAATAATTTCTGTTGCGTATTTAAGTGATACCTCTTGTTCCCGAATTTGGTTCCCATCATTAGACTATAGACGAGTCGGTGTTGGGGAGAACCGCCTCTCTGATAGGGGGGTGCTTTAGGCTTTGTAACTTGTAATTTAATAATTTGTCAAGTTATATTGATCATAATTGTCCTGGTTCCCCCCCTGCCGTCAACGAAGACTAAATGCTAGCATATTGAATTTGGCAATAATTTAAGGCGGAGACGAACTTCAACAGAGGCGGAGCAAATGAAGTGAGTGACATTGCTTCAGTCGTTACCTCTCTCAATGGTTAAGTTTTTAAATGATTGACTATAGACTGGCTCATTGGCACGTTATTTATTAGGTAGATAAAATTAGATAATTATAAAAAGAATATGATATTCAAACATGACACTATCACTTCAGTTAAACGTTTATTTTAATCCCTTAAAGCTCTATGACATGTTGTACATCAGAAAAGCTATTTTTTTTTTTTAAGAAAATTTGAAAACAATGTGATTTTGTTAAAACAAAAAAAACAAGAGCTGTCAGAAGGACAGCGCGCTCGACTTTTTTAGTGCTTGCCTATAAAACAAAACTTTGACAGTTAAGGGCACACAAGACTTTAACTAGGAATTTCTAAGTACAAATCAAGAAACATTTTCACAGAGTTATCTTCTCTTGCTTACAGATAGGTCTCATGATGGCACATAAGAACTCCAACTTCCAAAGTAATATCTCAAATGGTTAAGTCAACAAGTGGACAAGAATGAAAATCTTAACTGAGTTTCTAAGTCAAAAAGGGCCATAATTCAAAATAAAATCCTTAACAGAATTACCTTCTCCTGCCCATGTTTTGGACCATGATGGTAAACAAGTATTCCAACTTTCAAATTAATATCTCAAACAGTTCAGTCAAAAAGTGGACTGGTACTAAAAACTTAACCAAGATTCTAAGTCGATAAAAGGCCTTAATTTTTAAAACAAATCCTTGACAGAGTTACCTTCTCTTGCGTACAGATGGGGGGTAATGATGTGAAATAGCATTAAAAGTTTCAAAGCAATATCTCAAAGGTTAAGGCAATAAGTGGATTTTACCCATATTCAATGTATTTTCTAAGTCAAAAAGGGGCATAATTCTGTCAAAAACCTTGACAGAGTTATGTCCTCTTGTCTGTTGATGAAGGTCGTGATGGTAAACAAGTATGGTCAGTTTTCAAAGCAATACCTCCAATGGTTTTGAAATAAAGTGAGGTGGTACAAAAAACTTAACCAAGCTCAATACACTTTCTAAGTCAAAAAGGGCCATAATTCTGTCAAAAACCTTGACAGAGTTATGTACTCTTGTCTGTAGATGGAGGTTATGATGGTGAACAAGTATGGTAAGTTTCAAAGCCATACTTGTAATACTTCTGAAATAAAGTGGGTGGTACGAAAAACTTAACCAAGGTGTGACGCCAACGCCGACGCTAACGCCGACGCCGACGCCGACGCCGGGGCGAGTAGGATAGCTCCCCTTTTCATAGAAAAGTCGAGCTAAAAATGCACAAAATCAAGTCTAAAATCTTCCCCATTGCTATACGGACAAATGCATATTTACTAATAACCTGTGATTGAATCATGAAAGAAGCAGTTTCCTTCACATGTTTCTGCTTGCACTAAACTTCAATTTGAAGAGTTAATATAGAAATCAAATGTCAGTATTAAATTATTATACAAGCTGACAGATATAACACTGACACCAGTATGATCATAAGTGACAGATTAAATGAAAATCCAGTAATTACATGCCAAAGTTGACAAACAGAAAAGACAAGATGGCTCTCACTAGTAAACAAGAGGGCCATGATGGCCCTGAAATTGCTGACCTGTATAAAGGCCCCAGGTGGGCCAAGGCCAATTTTAAACCAGGGCTTTTATTTGAACAAACTTAGTTGACACTAATATCTAAGCTCTAGCTTTTTGGGGTTTTTATTAGAAGATTTTTTAAGTTTTTACTATACACCCCTGGGGCCGGGCCAATTTTAACCCAAGGGCCGTTATTTGAACAAACTTGGTAGACACCCACTAGAAGATGTTTTTCATGCTTAATATCTAAGCTCTAGCTATTTGGGTATTTTAAAAGAAGATTTTTTAAGTTTTTACTATATACAAATAAGGAAAATCAATGACCCCCCGGGCAGGGCCAAGTTTGTACCCTGGGCAAACTTAGTAGACACTGACTAGATGATAATTCATGCCAAATATTTAAGCTCTAGCTCTTTTGGTTTTCTAAAATGAGATATTTTAAGTTTTTTCTTTCGGTTGCCATGACAACCAGAGTTCTGCTTGGAATTAAATTCTTTGAACAATTTTCAAAGTTGACTACCAAAGGAACATTCCTGTGAAGTTGGAATGAAATTGGCTTAGCGGTTTATGAGGAGATGTCATTTTAAATTCAAAGTTTATGGACGAACGGACTAATGAAAGAATGACAGTAAATAAAGAAATACTACCATGTATTTGTATAAGAATACTGAAAAAATTCTTTTTCTTTTTTCAAATCAGTGCATTTTAAGCACAAGATATTCTAATTGTGAATACATGTCTATCTTATCTATGATTAAAATTCTGCACCGTGTCCAATGTTGTTATAGTTAATGATTGAAGATGACAGCGATAATTTTCATGTATAACGTATATGTGCTACATAATGCTGAATAAAATGAAAGTATTTATGTCTTCTATACCAATAAAATTTTATTTTTATGCATCTTTTGTTGTTTATTTATTTTTCTCAATTGAACAATTGAAACAAGTGTGTTGTAAATGGTGCTTATACATGTATATCGCCAAAGTTGAATAGTTGTCGTCTGTCACTATATTCGGATTTCGAATCAAACCCATCGATTATTCAAAGTAAATTTTCAGTCTCCTGCAATTTGAATGATTGTGGTTGGACTGTATATAGATCTTTGATTAAACATGATTTGTTTTCACTAGAAATGAGAAAATCTGGTTATTAAAGACAAACAATTTACAAGACAGTTCAATAAAGGCCCATGACAAATTAACAAGACTTAATCAAAGAAAGATCTATTGTTGTAAATGATTTGTAAATGACTCAGATTATGACATTTCCATTAAATATAAAAGAAAACTACATGTTTAAAGTCTAATTTTTGTAAGTTAGCATATTAGTAATTGAAGATAACAGAATGTTATGATTAAAGATCACAGAGGGCCCTTTATTCTATTGTTATTGAATGAACTTCTGTTTTGTTCCATTTACAGTTAGATGGTCCATATTTGACTGCAGATGGACAGAAGGATGGAAAATGTCATACTATAATACATCCTGAAGATGTTTGGGCTTATAAAACTTGTTTACCTCTTTTTGAAGTTCTGTTCCTCTATTTTTCATGATTCCATTAAGAACAACACATGCCCCAGATGAGCTGTGTGACTGTGGGTCTAATAATCCTTCCTGTATTATCTCAATAAAAGGTTTAAGCTGTGATGATGGCAACTTCTTCGATATAACCTAAAATAATGCATTATTTACATGTAACAATTTTAGGAAACACTAGGCAATCAATCAGTTGTTTACACAAATCTATTTTTACATTAGTGAACAGTTATCAATAAAATTGCTATAGCAAATCATCTATTGATTCTTTATGATTCTAAAGAGCGAATTTACTTTAAAGTTTTAAAGAATTGTATAATCACATTAGTTTCATACACTTTCATAACAATGTCTCTATTATCTTAACACACATAAATATTATAAGCAAATGTAAAACAAAATATCCTATTGCTATTTAAACAAGAGCCCCGTTTGAGCCGGGTGATGCTCCCCGAATAGGTTTTGGACACAGGAAAGTACACCTCTTGTAGTTTCAGAGTTATGTCTCTGGAAAGAAAAAGTTCAAAGTGCAATAATTCCAAAAGTAGGCAAGGCAGAGTTACTGTTCTTTGCACTGCACTTCTAATCAATGTGATCTATCAAGCTACAAAGTTTCTTGATGATGTCTCTTATGATTTCCGAGTTATGTCCCTGAAAACTTCAAAAAGTTAAAATAAACAAAGGGCAATAACTCCAGAATTAGGCAAGGCAGTTATGATTCTTGTGCACTGCACATCTAACCATTGAGATATATCTACCTACAAAGTTTCATGTTGATATCTCTTATAGTTTTACAGCTATGTCCTGGACAAGATTTTTCTATAAGGGGAAATAATTCAAAAATGAGGCTTAACAGAGTTATGGTTCTTTTGCACTACACCTCTACTCAATGAGATCTATTTACCTACAATGTTTCATCTTGATATCTCTTATAGTTTTAGAGTAATGTTCCGGACAAAGTTCAAAGTGTTAAAATTAACAAAGGGCAGTTACACCAAAATTAGGACAAAAAGAGTTATTGTTCTTATGCACTGCACATCTACCCATTGAATCTATTCACCTACAAAGTTTCATGTTGATATCTCTTATAGTTTTAGAGTTATGCCCAGGACAAGATTTTTCTATAAGGGGAGATAATTAAAAAAACAGGCAAAATAGAGTTATGGTTCTTTGACACTGCACACCCCCTCAATGCCCTCTACCACTGTATGAAGTTTCAACAAATTATCTCCAAGGGTTTTCAAGTTATGCTCCGGACAAGACAACGGACGGACGTACCAACTTTTGATGTTTAAGAGGCAAATCAGCTCATAAACTACACCTGGACCAAAGTCCATAAGCAAAATTAGCTGAAAAAAACAAAAAATAGCTCTTAATTTGAATTTTATGAGATTTTGTTCTTTATTTAACTACGAAATGAAGCTCATATATATCAAATGTTTGCTCGGACAGACAAACAGACGGACGGACAGACGGACAAGGAGCCGACTATATGTGCTCCCCGTAAAAAGGGGGGTACAGATGATTCTGTGCATGTAACATTTACTATAATGAAAATTTACAAAGACATTAAGATAATTTGTATAATGGTATTAACAATTGTTCTTCCTATTACTAACATACTAGGTTTATACCCTTAAAGTTAATAAATGCGTGAGCAATCTTTAAGAAAACAAAAAAAAACATAATATTTCAAAATATTTATTTTTACAGTTTAGTATCTTACTTTGGCTAAATCATTCACCACACTGTAGAGTACATTAGGATCACCTTTCTGTAATCTTTCTTTCAGAGTAGGCAGGGCTTCAACCATCTGGTCTTTATGGTCTGCCCCTAAACCTAAATCATTTAACAATAAACATTCCGAGCTTACACATCCGTAACAAGATAAGTTAATTTTTCAATAATTCTACCTAGTAAGACCAAAAAACAACAATAAATATCACTTAATGTGACATTGGTAAAATGTCTTTCAATGCACATTTGTCAATAAGTAAAGGAGGTAAAAAGAGAAATGTACATCTATATTTAGCACCAAACCAACACCAAAAAGTTCAAATTGATACTATCATGGGAACCTAAAATGAAAATCAAGTGACTGCATTTAAGGTGCAAATTTTAAAATATACAATTGAAATATCTATATATTTTTCACAAAATTTTCCTTGTTAGAAAAAAAATCAATATAACTTTCAATAATTATGGCATATTGCAACAATAAAAAATCCCTTATTTCCTTGAAAAAAAAATTCAAAACAATGTTCACTTTTATAAGCAATGCTTATGTTACATTTACATAAAAATTCTCATTAATAACATGTATTATGTTAAATTATACCTTCACATCTTTGAGCAATCAACAATGTTGTTTGTATACAGTCCATGCTCATCTGTCTCACCTCAATACATGGATCAGAACATCGAGGTACCAGTCTAGCCAGCAATACATGCTCATGTGTAAACTCTAACTTCTAACAAAAGTAAAAGAAGTTAAAGAACAAAAAACAAGCTGGACTTTTCCTTACTTCTAAGGTCAAACACATGCAGGTAAGAATATTGCAGTAAAGAATACTTATAGAAAACAGAACTGTCTTGCATAAATTATAAAATGAATTACATATTTGCCTGTCAAGGTCATTCAAAGGCCAAGGTCACATTTAAATAAATCATCATTGTCAGTTTTGTCACAAGTGTTAGAGTATTCCAAGAATGACCCAAATCCATTAATAAATAACAAAGTTATGACAACTTAAGTAAATTTCAATAATTTGACCTTGACAGTAAAGGTCAGTTTAAGAACAATATCAGAAAAATTCAACATGTCTGTTTTATGTGTTCTTTTTGTTTAAGTGTAAATCAAATCTGTAAAAGAAGTAACAAAGAAATGAAATGATTCAAAATTTATTTCAATAATTTGACCTTGAAGGTCAAGGCCAAAAGCAAACTCAAGATAGTATCAGAATAATTCAACATGTTTGTTTTATCATATGTGTTCTTTATCCAAGTATAAATCAAACCCATAAATAAATTTTATCACACACCCGTGCCGAATTTGCGACTCCATAAAAATGGTATTGCACAGCCCTGCATATATTTTGACGTGACGTCATTAGCTAACAGTTATACAAACATAGTGTAAAGACGCGCTAAATGTTAGCGTTATACTATAGGCGCGTCAATGAAAAATGACTCTTATTTCACTTTAAACGGTCTTTATTTTGGGTATGTGATAAATAGAATATTAAATTCGTGTAAGTTCATTACTGAATTTATTGCACTTGTTGAATAAAATAATATTATGCTTGCCAGATGCTCGCATAATATAATTTTATTCAACTCGTGCAATAAATTCAGTATTGAACTTACACTAATCAATATCCTCTACTTATTTTGATAATCATATCTGATCTCTTAAAACTGTGTTGCATTATGATTGTGAACATGTTAACCAACTCTATAGGAAATAACGTTAGATTGTTTCAAAAATGATACCATACAATTCAACAACAATTCAACAATAGTATCATCTTTATGTGCACATTTAGTTGTAAATTTACTGTATACCTGGCTAGTGTCTATGTTTTCCAGGAGATATTGTAGTAATACGTGTGTTGTTTTCATGGATCTCTGTCTCTCATGATCATGTAGGGATAAATACCAGGGTATTAAATGCTGAAATAGTTTATATACAACATAATTATAGTAGTTAAATGTCATATTCTTGTTATGTAAACATATTACAATATAATCATTATATAAAACACTCAATATGGTAATAATTATAGTTTATAATATCATCTAAAATAGCTGCAATTGATACAACTAGTAGTCAACAGAACAAATTATAAAAATCACTTGGTGTATATAGTATCATATTCATCGGCTGAATGAGATTTTCCATATCTAAAAAAAGAATCACATTCCTATTCAAAAAGCATATATCATAGACTTTTAACTACACTTGTGCATGAAAATTAATTGTTGCATTTTGTTCTTTTTGGCATACTAATTGATTCAAATCTAACTATTTCACAAAAATAAATAAAAGTTACAAGGCAACTATAAGCTCATGTTCATTGTCCTCAAAGCCATTGAATGACAATATTTACAATTATTGACTACTGAGACTGTGATTGAATATGATGTGATATTCACTGGCAAATGACAAAATCATTGTGTTGTGCAAACTCAAATCTCGCTAGCAGTCACACTAAATATTGATTTGATTTATTCTGATTATATTTCTCTATTATCTTTTTTCATACTCTTTTAATTTTTAATGTCCCTAGTTGATCTGTAAGATATTTAAACATAAAGGTTTTTTTTTAAAAAAAAAAAAAGCTTTTGGACGTCAGTGGAGCTGCTTTAAGTCCCTTATATAGATTAATAATTATAATAGTAACAATAATAGTAATAACTTTATATGAAAAGGAGATATATTAAGAGTAAATAATAAACATACAACTTATTTCCAATATGGCCTTCTATCTATAAAATATTTACATATATAAACAGAAACAACAATTAACTGATCAAGTTCATCACTCAGGGGCATGATAAATATCAATTTTGCAAACATGCATAAGGTAATGCCACATGCTAAACATTTTAGCTCTTGGCATTGTAGTTTTACAAAATAAGACTGAAATGAGTTTTTTCATACAAAACTATATCAAGTGACCCAAAGGGAGGGGCCAACATTGACCCAAGGGGTATGATTAATACCAGTTATTTTGTGATCCACAAGTGATGTTACATGCCAAAGAACTTAGCTCTAGGCATTGTAGTTTTACACACTAGTCCCAGATGTGTTTTTCCTATAAAGTTTATATTTATCAAGTGGGCATGATTCTTATCTGTTTTGTAAAGGTCAATACGGCAATGTTACATGCTAAATATCCCAGCTCTAGACACTGCAATGTAAACTTGAATGTGTAAGTCCAATTTAAATCAAGTAATCCCCGGAGCAGGGCCGTTGTTCTGCATAATATCTCATTATGAATAATATTTCTGCCAGAAAGATTTAATTTCATTCTATTGGTTCTAAAGATACAGAGGACACAAAATTTTGAAATCGATACAAAAAAAGACTGTGTGACATTGACCTGACAAAGGTCAAACCTCTGTTCTGCACATCGTCTCATTATGGTTAACATTTCTGCCAAGTAGTTTCAAGATACAGACCAGACACGAAAAACTGCTAACAGACGGACAGACAACCAGGTGTATAACATTATATGCCAAAGTTTTTCGAGCATATAATAAATATAGAATTTCAAATGACAGTCTTTCTAGTACTGGTTTATTGAAATAACATTTTACCATTTGCTGCATAGGGGTGTAACAAATTATTCATATTGAAATAAATTGTTACATTTTATAGAAAAAAAGATAATACTAAGTACAGGAACCACAGTTAGATATTATAATTTTTTACCTTGAGAATATTATCAAATGCATTAGGAGTACAGTTCTTGGTGAGTAGTTCAGTTAGTAGTTCCTCAAGTGCTTCTATTGTAGCCTCCATTAGTACTTCTGTCTCTTCCTGATCTAAATCACTCTTACCCTTTTTTGGTGTAAATCCACCATCCAGTGGTAGAGGAAACACACAGTCAGTTACTGTCTTTATTAAATCAAACATGTCTGCATCATTTAATATTGGGTCCAATTTACTGGGGGAATGTATTAAGGAAACAAACTTTCAAATTTCACATAATTATTATTACATAACCTCTTCATGATGTAGCTAGCTTATAGCTAGTTTAAAGCGACGAAAATGTATCTCATATATACCAAAGTTTCCTATAAACAAAATGTACATTTTGTATAACATATCAATCAAACATTCTTTCTATAAAATCTTAATAACTTCTTCAGCAACACAATTAATGTTTTAGATATTGAATAAGAACCTACTATAGATATTTTATCAGATAATATTTAAGGATACACAAGTGTTGTACAAGATTTCATGGCGAGAGCTCTTGTTTCATTACCAATGTTGAGAGTACTCTCTAATTGCATGTATGTTTGAAGGTGTGTCAGAAACTCTCCCCTGTTGGAGAAATTATATGTTTGTCCTAGATGACTGGGATGTAAAGCTTGACCTATCTGATCTACTGCTCGAATCAAATTCTGCTTCACACTTGTGTCCTACAAAAAAAATATCATCATTTATTCAACAACTTCTGTTACTTCCTGTTTTAATCTTTTTCATGTGATTAATCAGTTCATGGGCAGGTGCACAAAGCAGTTTTTTAGAATAAAATGTACCTGAAATAGGTAAACCATTTAACAAAACATTTACACTTAGCAAATTCATATATACTATATATATATACTTTAGAATAAAACATGATTAATATACCTTCACATTAGCAAAGTGTGGTGTTAGAGATCTAAGTATAGTTGCCTCCATCCGAGATATGATGAGACTAGGTGGAGAATACAGGGCAACATAACCATAACATAACATCAATGTTGACTTAATTCTCTCTATATCAGCTTCTGATTTTGTGTCTCCCTATAAATATATATCAACACAACATTATACAAGTATATTAATGTCTCATATAAAACATTATACAAGTATATTAATGTCTCAGATAAAACTATCATCACTTAATACCTCAGACAAAACTGTCATAAAACTTAAGTAGACAAATCTCTATTAATATACTCTGAGAAAACTCTCTACTGCTACAATTATCCTGAGAAAATTCTCTGCTAAAACACTCTGGGAAAATTCTCTACTGCTACAATTATCCTGAGAAAATTCTCTGAGAAAGTTCTCTACTCTTATACTTATCTTGAGAAAATTCTCTGCTAAAACACTCTGAGAAAATTCTCTACTGCTACAATTATCCAGAGAAAATTCTCTGTTAAAACACTCAGAGAAAGTTCTCTACTCTTATACTTATCTTGAGAAAATTCTCTGCTAAAACACTGAGAAAATTCTCTAGTGCTATACTTATCCTGAGAAAATTATCTGCTAATACACTCAGACAAAGTTCTCTACTCTTATACTTATCCATGAGAAAATTCTCTGCTAAAACACTGAGAAAATTCTCTACTATTATACTTATCCTGATAAAATTATCTGCTACTACACTCTGACAAAATTCTCATTTTTTACTTAAAGGGACTCCACTCAGGTTTTTTGACATGACAATTCTGGAAATATTTTGTTGAGATTATTACTCTATTTAATGTAGATCTATACTAACTAGACCTATCACTGAAGGTGATTAATACCCCCACCAGCAACTTTGACTTTTTGAAAAATAAGTAGTCTGAAGAAAAATTTGAACACAAACTATCAACTGTGTACAAAGAAATATTTAAATTAATTGTAATCCCAACTGGGGTCTCTAAATAAGCTTGCTTTTCACAAAGTTTGAATACAATATCTCATTTCTAACTCTAGTTATTATCCGGAAACCATTTTTCTATTTTTAGTAACACTGTAACAGTGACCTTGACCCTAGGGGGTCCAAATGCAATACCAACCAAGGTCTTCATATAAGCTTGCTATACACCAAGTTTGATTACAATATCTCATTCCTAACTCAAGTTATTGTCAGAAAACCATTTTTCTACTTTTAGTCAGTGACCTTGACCCCAGTGGGCCCAAATGCAATACCAACCCAGGTGTTCATATCAGCTTGCTATACCCCAAGTTTGATAACAATACCTCATTCCTAACTCTTGTTATTGTCCGGAGATTTTTCTATTTTTAGTAACAGTGACCTTGACCCCAGGGGGTCCAAATGCAATACCAACCCAGGTCATTATATAAGCTTGCTATACACCAAGTTTGATAACAATATCTCATTCCTAACTTTAATTATTGTCCGGAAACCATTAAATAACGGTGACCTTGACCCAGGGGGTCCAAATGAAATACCAAGCCAGGTCTTCATATAAGCTTGCTATACACCAAGTTTGATAACAATATCTCATTCCATACTCTAGTTATTGTCTGGAAACCATTTTTCTATTTTTAGTAATGGTGACCTTGACCTTGACCCCAGGGGGTCCAAATGCAATACCAAGCCAGGTCTTAATGTAAGCTTGCTATACACCAAGTTTGATATCAATATCTCATTCCTAACTCTAGTTATTGTCCGGAAACCATTTTTCTATTTTTAGTAACGGTGACCTTGACCTTGACCCCAGGTGGTCCAAATGCAATACCAACCAAGGTCTTCATATAAGCTTTCTATACGCCAAGTTTGATAACAATATCTCATTCCTAACTCTAGTTATTGTCCGAAAACCATTTTTCAATTTTTAGTAACGGTGACCTTGACCTTGACCCCAGGGGGTCCAAATGCTATACCAACCCAGGTCTTCATATAAGCTTGCTATACACCAAGTTTGATAACAATATCTCATTCCTAACTGTAGTTATTGTCTGGAAACCATTTTTCTATTTTTAGTAACGGTGACCTTGACCCCAGGGGTCCAAGTGCAATACCAACCGGTGTTTTCACATAAGGTTGCTCTATACCCC
>NW_026856933.1:0-12455 GCF_026571515.1 Ruditapes philippinarum | reverse complement strand
ACTTCAGTGCTTCATTCAGCGTTACCTCGTAAAAAAGGTCTCAATTACGTTTTATCTGCTAAATTCTGTGTAACATGACACGAATAGATTGGAAAGTATTTCAGGTACACGGAATATAAAAAAAATCATAAAGTAATATATACGTTATTGTATTTATACATACACATATACGAATGAAAAATAAACATTTTCATGGAAATATTTTAATGAGGTTCAAAGTAAAATGTCTTAGCAACTGTATGCGCTTCATTTCTTCTCATTTGGTGCACAAAAAATATTGATACATTTACTTATCCCGGTGCTCGTTTTAGCCAATAAATTGCACAATTATGCGTTACATAGCACAATTCCTGCGTTATTTACACATTCCTGCGTTACTGGATACACACGGTTATAATATGCAAACAAAGATTCAAACACCGTATGTCGGTACAAACGGGAATATCTTTAGCTCTCGGCTAACTGTTTAGCGGAAACTCGGTAAACCCCGTATACACCTACCATCGAGCTAGATATTCCAGTCTGTACGAGCAGCCGGTTCTTATAGGTCGAATCTTAAAACTGCCTGAAACCTTTTCAAACCAATAAAAAAAGGTGTCTTATCAAGACAAAATATTGATACATTTACTTATCGCGGTGCTCGTTTTAGCCAATAAATTGCACAATTATGCCTTACTTTAGCACAATTCCTGCGTTATTTACACATTCCTGCGTTACTGGATATACACGGTTATAATATGCAAAAAAAGATTCAAACACCGTATGTCAGTACAGACTGGAATATCTTTAGCTCTCGGCTAACTTTTTATAGCGAAAATTCGGTAAACCCTGTATACACCTACCATCGAGCTAGATATTACTAGTCTGTACGAGCAGCCGGTTCTTATAGGTCGATTCTTAAAACTGCTTGAAACCTTTTCAAACCAATAAAAAAGGTGTCTTATCACGACGCCTATGATCGATTAAAACTCTTGAAGTAGGTTAAGGACATTCTAAAATATTTGTTGGAGTGTTTACTACACAATGAACTAATCAAACTTTAAGCGAATAATAGTTTAGTGTTTACTTTATAATGTACGTATCAAACTTAAATTGAATAATATAAGCACAAAATATCATACCCCATGTCGGTTAGTTACAGCTTTTTCGGTTCCAGGCCAGTATTTTACCACTTGTGAAATGAAACAGACTTGACTGCCTTTTGCCACGAGTGGTCTAATAGCAAGTATTCCCTGAATTATAAAACAAAAATAATGCAACAAAAACGACTCTTTATATTTTTATGTTAAAAATAATACAACATGTACTGTAAATTGTGATGAGTCAAGACATGGTTGCGGTGGTATTGGTAGTAAGCCACTCTGAATTTACCAAACGCAGTTTAACCACCGCCTCATCCCTGGACAGGCTGTCAATAAGTTTACCAGTACCAGTTGCCTTCACTTTCGCAGGGAACTGATTACTCCTGTACAAGCCAGAACAGAGGTACAGTGCGAATGAGCGTAGAACGGATTTTATGATCAATCACAAAGAATGTGTCATGCACCGTCCGGGAATCGAACCCGAGTCACTCGATTCACAGCCTGGAAAACGCTCTACCTGCTGAGCAAATCGGACGGCCGAATTAAGACGTCTTCGTGTCATTTTAGTATTCGAGTTGTGAGATGTGAGAGAATAACTCTTTACTGCATTGCTATATGTTAACTACGTCGAAACTTATCAAACTGTACCGTTTGAGTAAGAATAATATATTAAGAAGTGTACAGTATAATACGTTGTTGAATGTAATACCCGTATTTATACATGCATATTTGTTATCGAAACACTCTCTATAAATATGCCTTTTTGGGAATTTTGTAAAAAAGAAAGAAAACGAGATACGAGAAGAAACAATGACTGTCTTGTAATCGTGTAAATGTTTTGTGTAGTGGTTCCTTTGTTTAAATTGTAAATATATTTCACCATTTCTGTAAGTTTGTTATTTTAATCTCTTCTATTACCCAGCAACCCCCGCGTTCCTAAATGTATTATTCATCCTAACTCCCTGTAATTTTCATAACTATTAATAACACTGTATTAAATGATCAGATTTTTGGGGAACACGTATCATGAACGGCGGTGTCCTTAATGATGTAAACTCTCATATTTCTTTGGTGGCTGATTTGTGCAAACTTGTATTTTTGCTCCGAAAATACGACATGGCACAAATCAGCCACATTATTGAATATTTTCTATATGTTCATGTTTTGGCGGCTTGCTTGTTTAGGAATCGGGGAATCATTTTAGGTAATATTTTAAGTAGTGGTATACATGTAATTATATTTTCGTCAACGTCATGCTACATATAATGACGTTACCAACTGGCCTATAACACTCTACCTGGTAAGACCTTTTTCCCACATGCCTAAAATAATGCACGAAAGGGAACCTGAGACCTTGGTTCAGTAGTAAATCTTGGAAGTCTTCATATGATCTTTACAGTGACGATAATACTTAAAATCCAAGAAAATCAAAGACAGAAACAAATGAAATATATTTTCCCTAATTCTACGTACCTTTTTAAAATCATCTTCTCTCGTGTTAAGATCATAAAGGCTGACAGCCGGGGAACTTTTTCCCGAGACGCTTTCATCTGTTGCATAGTGGGTAATAGTTTTGTCAAGTTCATGAATTTGAGCAAACTCCTTAGTCGACAAGCCTGAACCCCAATTATTCTGCCACTCATAAACCTGAATAAAATATAACTTCTTAATGCACACAGCTTTACAGGAAGGATAACGTAAGCAATCTTTATACAATATATAATTATATATAACACAAGTTATATTTTATATAGAGGTAGCCTTTTTGTAAACGATTTTTTTCCTTTAAACTATGTATTCGTTCTGATTTTGTGTTTGTCTAAAATATAATTTGTATGTCCCATTTATTCTTTATTACTTAATATCTTCGATAAAATATAATCATTCTATCAGCGATTTGCTTAAAATGACAAAAAATGGAATAGTTTTCTTTAAAATTTCTTAAAGCTTTGAGCAATATATCGGAGCATTGTATACTAGCTATCAGAAAAGGACATTGGTTTTCACTGATATAGAAATGCATGTTTACTATCTTTATTATTTAAAGATAGCGCTGTTAATATACTTTGCTCATCCTTGAGTAAAATATTTGAATCACAAATTTATTGAAATCATACTTAATATTTATGTCTTATTTGAATAAAAGAATAAATAAACTACATGCATGTAACTTCTTTCCCTATTACAGGATAAGTGAAGTTGATATTTTCGTTAAAACAGAACTACAAAAACTGCCAGTTTTCTTAATGACACTATATAGTCATATAATGGCCACCTATAGTGTGTATAAATTTAAACATAACTTATTTACTTTGTGTGAAGTAAAAACATGTTTATTTTATATTTCCAAAGAAAATTGTAACAATTATATCAAATTAAAGCATATTTACTGTATATCTTTAAGTATTTACAATAAAAACCAAACAATGCCTGTCATTTGATCCCGTTGACTAGGAATATAAAATATTTTTTATCATATTTTCATTTACAACATATAAACAATGTATTATGTATCATGAAGAGAATATAAATTTACCTTAGACGCTAAAATGCAGTTAAATAATCCGATAAAAATAGACGATTGTAATACTCGAAAATCCATGCTAAAATTTAAAGTTGTTGTTTTTGATGTGTTTTCTTCTTTAAAACAACAGCGAGTCCTTATTAAGATGTAATGCAGTAAACCTCTGACTAGATATGTTTGGATTGTTTCGGATACATTCATTCAAAGCCTTAAGGACATGGTGGTGGTCAGGTAAGTGTGAAAGATAGTATTTGATGCAGACCACGATAACGGACGTATTAAAGAAACATCTGATTTTATCTTTAACAAATTTACAATTAACACTAAACTGGACAAGAAAATTGCCTGCGGATCGCACATGACTAATGTTGTCCAAAAGATAATGTCCGAAAAGTTGTATCAGACCTGACCAGAGCGGAGATGAAGCTGATATGTGATGTAAAATAATGTGCCTGTGTTATGTTATTTGTGACAGATTACAAATATCATGTTAAGGGATACTCAGGCAAAATAATAAAAAAATTATCAAGATGATCTTATGAACTCAAATCACTCTAAAATGACATTTTAATCCCAGCATGAAAATTCGTATTCATTCCATATATTTTGGGTTTGAAGCGTAAATATATCTATATATTATATTGAACAAAATTTAAAAGTCGACAGAATCACCGAGTAGTTTTAAAACAAGTTTTGTGACTTGAACAAATCCTGGAAGTTGCAATAACATATATTGTGGATATTGTTTGATTGAAACAAGTCCAAGTCATTCATTTGACATGTTCTTTGACTTTTTCAAAGGTCATTGTGACAACTTTTTTGAAATCTTTACGCTTTATCCTGCTCCATGTGGGTCAGGTTAGAAAACCATCCTATAATACTTTATAATGAGAAAAGATTTGTTCACGTGACTGCCTTGTGTATTAATTTTGAGGACATTTACAGAATAATGAATGAAAAATTCAAAACGAGGCAATGAAAAAATGGCAATGTCCCCCTTTAAAACTTAAAAAAAGTGGCTTGACTTGAAGAAATAGAAACAATCTCAATTCCTGGTCATTGAATTTTGATATATATTTGCATTTGAAACAAGCTACTGTTATATCATGCGGCAAATGAAAAAACGAAATAAGAAACATATTAGATTACAAATAATTTTACGCCTGCACTTGAAACTACATACAAGTAAATATTTCGCTTCATAGGAATGATCAAGAAAATCAAAGATTGGTTACAATGCATGCAATTGTAAGATTTGTTATGCGTTTGCTTTAGATAAAATACTGTGCAATATGTTGTGATACAAAATACTTATTTATGAAAGCCTTAGCATGCTTGCTGACGGAAACTCGTTCTATCCATGTGACCAGTGCCAAAAAACGAAAAAGAAAACCGCACACACAAGAAAACACTAGTCTGGTCTGCACTGCTGCTCGCGTTTCATTTAGTAATTTCTATTTGGCAGAAAAGTGATGAATGATTTTATCCCGATTGAAAGATGGACAAGTACATTCAAGAAATTGGCTTGTATTTTCTGGACAAAATTTACATATAACATGCAGTAATTTTAGTGAAATATGATTGCATTCGGCTTGCAGCAGCCGAAATTTTGTTAGAACGCTCGTAAGAGACAAAAATAAAACATACATATTAAGATGATTAGTTCAAAGGCTCTGTGCCTGGAATGTTCTGCGAGCGTCTGATACGATATGATTACCTGTAATCGTTTACTACCAGCGTATAACTCTCGTATAACTCTCCCATTCTTAACACGTGCGAAATGTGCAGATAAAATTTCTTTTTTTCTTTCTCTTTTGTGTACACTTGCACTGGATTATAGGACATAAACGCGGTGTTTCTTTTCATTTTTTTCTTTTACACCTATCATAAATTAATATCGTATAGTTAATGATAGATTAGATGTAGTGTTTATATATAAAAGTATATAAAATACGATGCGAACTGAGGGATAAAACCAGAATTTGTATGTCGGACTTTTTGCATTTCTTTACATCAAACTCGGCGATAACCTTGTCTCTCTGCACCATTCCATTGTACGTGAATTGAGGAGTTAACAACTATTTCAAGACAAGATCATGGCAGGTAATTTTGTCAATTTATGCTTTATGATAAAATCTGTGTATCAAATGTTAACACTTCCTCTAGACATAAACCAGTTATTCATTATTCATCATTTGCTTGTAATATATTTGTACCTTTAAAAAATAAGAAAAAATAAAGAAATTGTAGGTTTTAACAGGAAAGATCTACATGTACATGTACAGGAACAGTAATTAATCGTCGAAAGAAAACAACGAGTAGCCTATTTATCTCCGACGGTTATTAAAATGTGTACACAAGTTCTTTTTTATACATGAAAATGAATCCTAATACACTTGTCTAAATAGTTCCCCTTGTAAAACATCAGTGGTGTTTTTCCTGCATTAATTTGTTTAGCAGACGCGCGTGCAATTTCCCTCTCTTTGATGAAAATATTTCTGTTATACCACCAACGCTTGTCATACAATACCCTACTTTACATTTTCATTCATTAATTCTGAGAAATATCACTGTGAGAGAAAGCTATCATTTAATTGTTATCGCTAGCGGAAACACGTGCTACTATTTTCCGCCGGTTAAGTGAATGATTTGTAATGCCTTATTACAAACCAGTGGTCCGTTCCGGCACCTATGTGTACATGTATCACATATATCAGTACGCTAAAATGTATTTTAACACTCTGGTTTTTATGGCAGCAGAGTGAGTTTTTGCGTCCGTTTGAACACGTCAAATTGAATTAAAATACTTTTTTTTCAAACATCATTATTATAACACAAGTAACCTTAATGCATACATTGTAGTTTTTTTAAAGGCAAAACATTGCATTACATAATATTACAGATATGTCTTCATCGGTCGTCTGCTTTACAACAATATAATAAATCATAAGATATTAAATTCAAACGCAATTCATTAAAAAGGCTCTGAACATAGGTGTTTCCTTACTATATTTAGCTTCTCATCTCAATACATTTTCTCTACAGTTCAACATGTCAAAACCAGTTATTTTCCCTAAACAAATAAGTAAACTCAAGTACATTTGAACAGTTTTGAGATGGAGTCATATTCAACGTGAGTCTTAGAAGACATGCCTGACTGTATTATTTATTATTCTGGTCGTACTAGTTAGATTATTATAAATTGAAAAACATGTTCCTTAAACTAATAATCAAGTTACCCACTTTATGTTTACTCGATTGATGGTTTGAATAGGAAACAATTTAGTTTGTTCAGTGAAGATTTACTGATAAGCCTAAAGGCTGGGGAAGCTCTCTGTGTTAGTTTATACTGCCAGTGATGTAAGATATAAACAACATATGTATGACTCAGCGAAAGATAAATTCTTGGCAGGAAACGAACTATGTTTTATAGTTTTTGTGTAGAAATGACTTTGAAATACAAATTCTATTACATTTTTATATAAAGATAACTGTCTTCTTACGTCATTTCTTAAGACAATTAACGGTTAAATAAAGTCAGACAGTGTATATACTCATATAGATAACATCTATAGTTTATGTTTAACTATTAAAATGTGTTGTTTGAATCAGACTGATTATTTTGATACTGATTACGTAACAGATGTTTTGGAGAAGTGTAATACTTGAGGTTTAGATGATGTGAATATTTCATGTTTCGTGCACGTCTAGTGGATAACAGTGTTTTTATTAGACGCCGCTTGCAAGCGGCGACAAGTAGAAAAGCATTTGTCCATACAGCAATGGGGAAATTTTAGACTTAATTTTGTGTATTTTTTGTTTTAACAAAGTCACCTTGTTTTTAAATTATCTAATAAAAATAGCTTTTATGATGTACAACATGTCACAGGGCTTTAAGAGATAAGAATAAACGTTTAACTGAAGTGATAGTGCCATGTTTGAATATCATATTTTTTATCATTATCTAAATTTTTTACATAATAAATAACGTGCCAATGAGCCAGTCGATAGTCGATCGTTCTGACACTTAACCGTTGAGAGAGGTGACAACTGAGGCAGTGTCACTTACTTCATTTCCTTCGCCTCTGTTGAAGTTCGGCCCCGCCTTAAATTGTCATAGTAAATTTGATATTATGCTCCAGATGCTAACATTTAGTCTTCGTTGACGGGGTAGAAGGAAACCAGGACAACTTTGATCAATATCACTTGTCGAATCATTTAATTGCAAGTTACAAAGCCTAAACCACGCCCACTATCAGAGAAGCGGTTCTCACTCAACCGTTAAGAAAGTACAACAAACCGGTTACGTTACGGCCTGTTAGGGGAGATCTCTGCAGAACAGTTTGTCCTAAAAATTATTCGAACATTATGCAATTAGTACCAATATTTAAATGGGTATATTCTCAGCACATATTGTCTGAAATTTATTTTAAGTATACCAATCATTTCAATTCTATTTGTTATCCATTTTATTTTGAATCGACCAGACGTTATAGTCTTTGTTGCAACTTACAAACATTCAAGAATTTCAGACCTGGCATCATTTTGTAAATTTATGCATAAGGTTCTACTTTTTCACAAAATATGCAACTTTATTATTGAACAACGAGCACATACCAATAACATGGAGAAAAAATTTATTTGTGCTTCGGATATTCAACTGTAATAGAGAACGATTTTCAATGCTGATTGGCTGTCCACATCGTTTGGCGGCGTCTTTGAACAGCATCAACATTATAACTTGTACCTACTTGCTTAAGAAATCGTGTTGTTGTTGCTGTTGTATGTTTTGTTGTTGCAGCTGATGCTGCATTTAATGCTTCATACCAAGATGAATGAAGTATATTAAACTACCTGCTTTACCATACTTGAAATAGGAATGAAATTAATTGTATTCTTTCTTTATTTATTTATTATGTATGTATTTATTTATTTATTTCTTAAATGCTCCCTGAATATAACACATCTGACGTAGTGTTGTAATTAATAGTATATTATTAAGAGCAAGTAAACCTGCAAAAGTTTACTATAGTTCGAAACCTTACCTGGATGACGAAGCTCGTACTTCATAGCATACTATGAGAACAATAAAGATGAAACTCCTTGAAAAATGATATTAATACTTAACTACGGAGCTAAAACGAAAAGGGGCCGGGATACCTTCACTATCCAGCTTTTGAAATAAATGAATGAAAAACTGTTAAAACATGTGTCCAACAATAAATGATCACACCGAAAAAGAAGATTCATTAAAAGGTAATGTATTCATAAAAGGATATCCACTCACGTCAAAAAGCCTAAAATATACAATTTGTATTTGTTTTGTCATAGATCAAGTCGCGGATTAAGATCCGAGATCAAGTGAAGCACTTAAAATATAAACATTTGTGAAGAATGATAAAGAAATACTCGTATACACGTTATAAAATCTAAAATCAATAGTTAGAGCAATTCAAAGGTTTATTGCCCTATTTGAGTGAAAAGTATTGTAGCTCTTTTTTATCTTTTGGTCATTTTTCACATTAAAAACTATTATTCTGGAAAAGCGGAGGAAAGGAATGATCTACAATGTTGCACACAAATAACATGTATTGGTTCTGACTCACATAAAATGGTTTATAAACATCCGGAAATATTTCCAGTGTCAGTATGTAAAAATAAACTCAGGGGAGTCCCTTTAAAATGAAAATGGTTATAAGAGGCTTGTGAAGGTCAGTCAGTTAAAATATTAATATGCCGCTAATGATCGTTTCAGCTCAAAATGATGAAACAGTTGTGATGACAGGTGGTTCTTTTACAGCCAGTGATGAAAGCCCTGTGACAGCTCAACCTAAGACTGAAAGGTCAAACAGTAAAGCTCAAGGTCGAATGGTAACACCGGCGTCTTTTGATGACACACTAAGTGAAAGAGACTGGAAAACAAAACTGTGTTCTTGTGAGGAGGGTAATTCAACAAGTATGCTAACATATATCAATAAATATATATAATGCTATTCCTTAAAAGCAACACTTGGCGTAGTTCTCTTTTATTTTTCTGGTTCAAATTGCCTCATTTAGTTTTATAAAAAACTGTCTCATTTTTTTCTTTACAATCAATAATATCTCTTCAAGCGAAATAAGTCATATTTTATCATTATTCCAAATATTATTAAAACCGTTATATCATAGGCATAAAGTAACCTAAAATGTGTTTTTAATTATGAAATGAATTAAACTGTCATATATAGTACTGAATCCAGCAACTTTACACGGAGATAAAAGAAAATGCCAGATTGCGCCGTGTGGGCCGTGTATGACACTCGGTTCGAATTTGTCACACGTGTGAAATATTCGATCGAATATGGCATACCTTCCAGCCAAAAATGGAACGTGAAATGTGCCATATTCGGTTGAATTGAGTTGTTCTATGCTTACCAAAACGTATTTCTCACTTACCAAAATGCGGCTTAAAAATGAAAATACAAACATATACGTCACATGTGTGTGAGCTACACCTCAGATGAACAACTACATTCATGTTAAGTTCCATGACCATGCCCCAAGTTCAAAAACTGTTGAAGCTACACGCGACACAAGTTGACAATTTCTGATTTGAGTCAAGGGCAATAACTCTGGCATGACTGCCCGAATCGACAAGCGAAACCCCAGGTGCACACTAAAATTATGTTGACAATCGTTCATGTAAAATTTCATGACCCTGCCTATATTATTTATGGGGCACTATAGGTTCTGGGACGGACAGACAAGTAAAAAATTTAAATCCCCCATACTGAGTGGGGGAATAAAAAGTCGATGTTTTAATATTTAGGAAATATTTTCGACCAAGCCAGTCGCTATGTCACAGTAGTCATCTTGCTGCTAAAATGATAACAAGGCGACACGGACTGAATGTAGATCACCCCTAATTCATTACCTCAACTTTGAAGAGTATTCGAATAGGCAAGAATCACTGTCAACTGTATTGCAACTGATGCGCGTGGGTTAAAACCCCCAAATGGGCAACTTGGCCCCGCGCCCCCATTAATTATCGACTTTTCGCTCCGCGCCCCATTTAAACTCGTCAATTCTTGACTTTTCGCTTGGCGGGATCGCGGATCTAAAACACGAATGGCGCAAATTAGCTACCATAGATAACTCCTACAATTACATTTAATATTTCAGAATGCAGTTTGTACTGTTGTTGGTGTTATCATAAATATATGGCAGCAATACGACTAGGGGAGACGCCATTTATGGGATTCCTACCTTGTGCAACATTTGCATTGAGAGTAAAAGTTAGAACGTTATTTGGAATTAAGGTAATTTTACTTTGTATAACTTTTGATTCGTTTCATATGTTTTCATCAGACGATCTTTTTTTGGTGAGTTTTAGTCCTTGGCGCAGTAGGCGTGCCTTTAAATGACATTTACGGCAGTATTTCATGTCATAGAGCATAATAATCCCACATTTGATATTTCTAATGGTTTTATTTAAAAGGGATACTGTCAAAATGATAAACCTTACCTACTATATTTAAATGCGTAACATTTTCATTATGTGTACAGTAGTAGTTGTTGTAATACAAATAAAGACATTTCAATTTTAGATATAAGATTATCCCTTAATCAAATAAAGTAAATGCCATTTTAAAAACTTTACATAGTTTCCAGATTTTAAAAAAATCCAAATAATTGCTTTTAACTTTAATGATGTCTATTGTGAAATAATTACTTATTAAAGTAACTAATGCTTACGTCCAAAAAATGTCTATTTGCCAAACTTTGTGTCCGTCCCTTAAAGTCACTGAAGAGTGCATATTTAAGATTTCCTCCTTAAGTACAAAACATTTGACTTTGTATTGTAGAAATCAAACTACAGAGGCCCGTTGCTTTCTAATTTCAAATACTATCCAAAATATAAGCTCTATAAATATAAGCTCTATTTCACGTTACATACAGATTTTAACCATCTCTGTATAATATTGGATCTTTATAAAATGCAAAAACTTGCCACACATAATTATATGAAAATTGATTTATCGAAAGCTGAAAATTATTGGTATAACATATTGCTTCATCGTTTATTTAAAACATAGTGGCGAATGCATCGAATATGTAACACATATCTTTATATTCAATATCTTTTCAAGGGGAGCGGTGGCCTGGTTTTTAAAGTGTCTGTCTCTCAACCAAGGATCATGCGTTCGAACCCAAACCGAGTCAAAACCATTTTCCACCAGTACTGGTCGGTTCCAGGAAGCGGACTCGAAAGTGATTAATATAAGTTGCAAGAACTTGTTTCACAATCTAGCTTAAATTAATTTGTTTAAATAAATATCTTTTCAGGGTTCAATTGTTGAAGATTTTCTAACAACTTTGTTCTGTGAACCCTGTGCAATATGTCAGATGTCTAAGGAGTTGGACGACGTGGGACTATAAACAAATATATAAAATAATGTGAATTATAACGTTTTAATAAATTAAGCCGCTTATAGCGTTGTAAAATATTTCATAATTTTATGTGTACATGTGTGTCTTTTTTTATTTAAATTGTAATGAATGGAATAATTGTGAAATAAAAAAATAAACTAGTATAGCGTTTATAGACGGTATTCGTACGTTTGTAAAAATATGTCATTTTTAATGTTTTTTTATATTTATTTACATAGACAGCTGAACATTTTTTTTTATATGCATGTATTTGTACTATTCTATCTGTTTTAAAAGCACCACCATCAAGTTGTAGTTATGCTACAGAAACCACAACTTTCAGTGTAAAGATCATTGTGACCCTGACCTTTGACCTTATGACCATAAAATCAATTTGGGTCTTGTATTGGACATGGCTGCTTATGCCTATAAACTTTTTT
>NW_026856932.1:0-81770 GCF_026571515.1 Ruditapes philippinarum | reverse complement strand
TAAGACAACGTTTGTTTAATATTTCTTTTATAAACAAACAAACTCAGACTCGTTGTGTAAAAAGCAAGTACAACTTTTATGTTAACAACGATATTTATTTTTGCTTAGTGCACCCTAAATAAAATAAAGATGAAAAAAAAGACTATAAAAAAACTTTTGCCAGTACTGCAATACCAAATCCTCAATCCCTTTTTTAAACATATCAATTTTGAATACAAGTATATATAAAACTGATGTCAGAAATATGTTTGGTGATGCAATACCTGAGAATGTCACAAAATTCAAAAGCAATAATTATATGCCATTTGATAGCGTGTCATCAATTATATGCCATTGATAGCGTGTCATCCATTACAAAATTTAATTTGATACAATCTTAAATTGTAAAGGGACATAAGATAAGGTATTGCTGTTCTGACCAAAATGTGTACGCTTTTAAAGGCAAGGTCAAGTAGTTAATGAGTTTGCGAATAGTATATACTGTAATAGAAAACATATAAAGATATTACTGCAATCCAAATTACACTCTGTGTTATTTTGTTTTGCCTTTATGTACTGTATAAGTAAATATTAATGCGTCACAAAAATTTGCGAATTTCAAAAATTGATCTTTTTGCGTGCGAACATATTTGCGATAAAAGGATTCATTGAATTTAATACACTTCTTGTGATATCATTAATAACGCAGGTATATGCAAGAATATATCGTTATTGTACTCGCTCTATTCAGTTGTTTAATGCCTTTAATATGAAATATATATCGTTAATTTGATAAAGGACTTGTTCACACATTGCTTTGTCATATTTTGAAACATTATTTTGTTATATGAATAACCTGTTATGTTATTAAAGTATACAATGTTTCCTTTAAACATGTGTGATACGGTACGACCAAATGTAAACATGCAAGAAATGAGAAAAATATACCTCAGTACCTGACCAGTCAAACTTATTCATATAAGATGCTGTTTAAAAAAGTGTTAGATAGAAGAATGTTTGCATAATAAGAAATAATATTTGCGTGATCAAATATTTGCGAATGATTTCAATGTCAAAAAATGAACCACTTATACAGTACTTGAAATTATGAATAGCAATGAAATTTAGTTTTACACGCTACTGATCGATCGTAGTATATGATTATTATATTTCAATCCGAAAACTATAAGATGCGCTTTTTCTACTTGTATGACTGTTTTGCATAAGGTTTTTTGTATTAGATATTTACGCAAAAAAGCGAAAATTTTCAATCAAAATTCAACTTTATCAAAAATGTCATGCACTGATCCTAGGTAATTTAACGCAGTAAACATTATAAGAAAGTGTACGCAGATAATTTCTGTGATATACGAAATGCCGTGACAATATATTGCAAATACACGTTACTCATTAAACCATTACCAACCTTCAAAATGTTCACTCTAATATGACGCTAATAATTATTAGAGTTCAATTTATAAGTAATAAACTAATTCAAGTATAAAATATGAATGATGCAATATAATAACATAAATGAAAATAAAAAAAATTACATTATGCCGTGACTGAGATTATGTAGTAAAATAAAAGTTTCTCATACAATACATGTGAACCTTCAAAGCTGTCTACATAGTAGTCGAAACTCGGGCATATAGATAGCACAATCAAAATACTACTTGCATACGTGGATATGTGTTTAATTTACTTTATTCGATACATTCTGATACTCTTTAATTGCTTATTCATAAATGGAAAATATTCATATCTCAAATTAGGACAAACTTTATGCTGACAGTTGAAACATCGAAAAAAAATAAATAAACACAAACACCGAATTAAAAACCAAAACGTTGTAAACGTTGTAAATAAATGATCATCTTGACATGATATCGTCAAATCATGGACACTTTAAACACACTCAATAGAGTATTATTTGAAAGTATTTTATACAAAAATGTGAAATCAACGTAACCTTAATTTGCATCAAAGAATAACGTCAATGTGTTTCATTTGGAACAGATATTAAGAAAGTACACTTCGTTTCGAATATATGACAAATGTTTGAAACACCGAAAAAATATGTTGAAAATGTCCTCAATCGATGTTGGTAGAATGGTATTGTGTTAGCATTTCGCTTATGTTAAATGCCTGTCATATGCTCCATAAAATATGACGATTGTTGTTGCCTTATCTAAATAAAGCAATGTAAAATATTTTGTATTTTTGTATTATTAAATTAGGTATGGCTTTTATTTATCTAGATATGGGTAATGATATTTTGATTCGGATTTTCAAAAGAGCTTAACTAATTCAATTTTATTTGGCAAGAAATTGTATATTTTAAGAACTAATTATAAAACTTGATAACGGACATAGAATCAGCAATCAACATTCCTTCAATTTTAAGTAAAATCCGTCATCGATTTAATTAAATGTAATATAAACGTTATAACATACTAACATTCAAAACCTTACTTTAAAATAGTACAATACGTATCACCTAACAACGTGACTTTACTCATGTATTTCAATCAACACCCGTTTAAATAAAAATACTCACACTTTTAAAAGTTTCTATCATTCTATCTAAGCATTGTGTTCTCTGTTTAAGCTTACAATTGAATGGAAGCTAATTCAAATATCTGTATGTACATTAAAATAAAATCAACGCATGGAGTGTAATTTTACTAGCTAAATTAAAATACTAAGTTTGAATCGCCCTCTAGTATAATTATCATTCAATATCTCAAAACGCTTGTTTCACAGGTCACAGGACACAGGTCACAAGTCAAAGGTCACAGGCAACAGGCCCAATTACAAATTGGGTCAGACCCAAAATTGCAGGATAATCAGATCCCGCTTTGTCTGCATGAAATGCTGATTTATATAGGTATACATATTATACTGAAGATAAACAAATACTTTTTGTGCGCATTCAATAGTCCTATCACCTTTCTTTGAGGTATGTCCCATTATATAGGTTTAAAACTACAGCCCCAAGTATTTTGCGACTTTAAGTATATATATATTAAATAAAGTACAATATTAATAGATTTTATATACCCGAATTTAATTTTAATATAAATTGGCTCAAAAATAACACAGACATTATCGATTTTATGTAAGACATACATTTCAATTTTATTGATATACAAACACAGCTTTGATTTGAAGTAATCTAATTGCTCAATAGATGTTTACCTTAATAAATAAATCCATGCACATCGAGTTGAAAAAGTATCATATTCAATATATTGATTCCTTATTGCATTTAAGTATACATAGAAAGATATCCGCCCTGCATCTTACATATATTTGTTATTCAAGACCAGAAATAAGTTGATCATTTTAACGTGTAATATAGGTTTAAAATTGCTGAAATTAATTTATTCATTTTTATTGATAAGCACCAGAAAAAAATGCAATGTTTTATGCCAGCACGAAAGAGCAAACTGATTTTAGAACAATGAATTGAAGCGTTAACGGCTGAACTATATTTTTTGATAATTTTCTATCATTTGTTTTAGATATCTACTTATTAAAAGCTGTCCATTCATGACAATTGCACTTAAGATAAGATGTTTAAAGAGAAAAATGTCAAGGGATATAATAGAAAAACGTGAAATGATGAAATTGCAAATTTAGTCCAGTAAAAGAAAAACATCCACTCTGACTAATTCCAACAACAAAATCTTTAGTTATACAACACCAAAGTATATTGTGTAAATGTTCTATACAAAAAAGTTGCACGTTGCACTCATTGGCAAAACAAAATAGAATCAATTTTAAAACTTTTGTGTTTTCTTATGACGTCCATGGCGTGCCATAGTCAGTACTTATCGGAGTTTGGGGTAAAATGACACCATAAAGTAAATGGCGGCTTATGTTTGAAAATCTAAACAAAAGTTCCCGAGAGGCACTCACAACATGATTCATCGATGATTCATCGCTAATTCAACTTTGGTAAGTCACATCTATGCTTATTTTCATAAAAAAAATGTAAATTTGTTTTAGTGCGCTTTTTGTCTGCACATTTTGTTTTAAAGTCTGTTGCCAACACTGGATTTCTATTAAAATAAATATGCATATTTTACGATACGAAATGTATTTAGTTGGCTGTAAAGACTACACACTGGAGCTAACAAATATAATGTCCGACGAATGAAAAAAATTCCACTATATTTGTGTAGAAATAAAGCTTTTGGAAAAAACTATCGTGTCCTAATTATTGCTATTTAAATAGAAAATTGCATTTAAACATAAAGTTATTAAGCGCCTTTGTGTATGTTTTGACTTCAAATTACTTGTTCATGTGCCATGTCATGGTATATGCATTTTCTATCAGTGCTGGTGACTATTACCAATTTTCATCTCCCATTAAATGGAATTGAACTCAACATCATATTCTTGATTTTAGCTGACAAACTTAAAGAAGGTATATTATTCATTGACCTATGTATATCACATTTTCATATCTTGTGCATTGAGCACTGAATTGTTCTAATACTACAGAAACACTGTTGTTAAAATGTTAAAATCACATCTAGAGAAAGAATGCAGCATTGTGATCTTTTGTGATCAAGTAAATATTTAATTGTGATCACTTTTCTCCAGCTGAGAGAGTTAGTATGAATTACCATTGCGTACACACACACTCACACATAATCATGTTTATTACAAATAATTACAAACTCTCGTGGATATTAAATTGATTGTCTAATTGAAACGCGGAAACAGAGGCAATCTAGGAGGAGGCGTGGACGATGCACGAGTTAAGAAACGTAGTTCAAGTTCGAAGATACTTATATTTATGTAAATCTATTGAAACGAATGCCAGTCAAATATGAGTGATGTGTTGTGAAGGATGTATAAAATTGACAAATGTATCACTGTGATTGAAATTTTGAAAATGGTTAACTGTCTTAAGTATAAAACATGCATCTCTTGGCCACTAGATGTTAAAATAGAACATTTTTAAAGGAACCCAACTAAGGTTGTTTGCCATGACGGAACTAGAAATATTATCCGATATGTTTTCCCTTTTATTGTATGTCTAGACCGACCTATAACTTGTGCGCAAATTTTCAGAAAATTCCCTAACACATTTTTCAAGAATCAACATTTTTATTTCCAAAATTTTTTTAATGTTTGTAACGTCTTTTACTAAACAAGAATAACAACCGAAATTGAAATTGAAAATTGTCAGATGTAGTTGAAAACCTTCTTAATATAGTATACATTGTTTATGTCGAAAGCATAGCCTCGATTGTTCTACTGAATAAGGGGTATGTGTTCAAATTCGAACAATGATGCAATTTGTTAACAATATTTTGGACTACGGTTATCTACATCACCGTGTATATCCAGTTTTTTCTGGAATATGCAAATAACGCAGGAATTGTGCAAAAATAACGCCAAATGATCTAAATGTAAACATATCCCTAGAAAATAAAAGTAATGCTGGTTAAAGTATGATGTCCTTGCAGCCTTATTCATTTCTTTTAAATTGATTAAAGATAAAATATTTTGGCTGGTTTACTTACCATGTTACTCATTTTGGTCATTGTGTTGCACACACGCGGCGATACTTTTGTGTTATTTGCACTTTTCTGCGTTGTTTAATATTCACGGTATACAAGGTGTAGTAAATATTTATCCACATTCAATCGATAGGTAGAAATATTGTGCATTTTGAACTTTTAATATCCAAAACTAGTTCTATAAGATGCTGCACATATTCACATTGAATACATGTTTTTTCTTGATTTGATTGCTTACTTAATAATCACTTCCAAAACAATAACAGCAATTTTAACAGTATTTATAGGGGTTTTTGACTGAGTATAGATTTAATTATATTATCGAACATGTTTAATTAAATCATATTACAAGGGGGAATAATTCACAGAACAATGATGTAAATTAAAGATTCATATTTATTTAAGAATGGAGGTAATGGCCATGGCTCACATAACTTTAAGAATAATTTATAAACTATATTGTAATTTATCTAATAATGAAATAGAAAGAAGAAAGTCCTAGGAACAGATGCTGACTTCGTTCTTTGAAATTACAGTAACAACAAAAAAGGCTGGTCGCGAATACTGAAAAATGACGCATGCAGATAAACAATATCATAATATATAATAAAAAAAAATGTAATCAAAAACAAATGTCTGTTATCATACTATTTCACAACAAAACTATCATTTTGATATTGTTCACTATACCATCAATTTGTTCCTTTAATACCATCAAATATGTTCAGCATTTGAAATGCATACATAAATGTGAGCCATGACGTGCCGGGCCAGTCTGAAAAACAAACCGAAAACACGATAGCAAAAACAAGTTAATTAACATTTCATACTTCAATGAGGGAGAGGAGGGCGGGTAAGGTAAATGTCATGAGTAAATAACATATGAACATGAATATTTTACAAAATCTACACCGTCTGAAATAGAAACTGCCGCTATACAAATGACAAAAGGAAAAGGATGTGTTTAATGCCAGTACGTCATAAGCCGTTCCGAAAATAGAGATTTATTCCCCATATAACCTGTTTGAGTGCTCAATATTATGTGAGTCTAATATTGTCTTGCCTATACTGAAACAATAACATTATTGCACTTTAACGCTATGTTTGTATTCAACATTACTTACGTCACCTCGAATTAATATTAAACTAGTGTAATATCGTTTTTATTACAAGGTTTTATTACACTCCTGTGCCGAGTTTATTGATACAAATATATATAAAGAGATCTGAGTTGGTTGAACATTTTATGTTCATGCAACGTTACTATTTGGGTCAAACATGTTTAATACTTATTGTTAGATCATTGAATTACATGTATATTTAGTATTAGTGGATATTTTTACGTCTGTCTGGTTATTTAAGTTGTATTAACAGACACAATGTTGCAATCAAATATGGCTTTACTTTTTGTACTTCACTTCAGTGTTTTTCTCGTCCTTGCGATCATTGATTCCAGCAAGTGTTGAACATTATGTGCCGTTTTAAGCCGGTGCTAGGGGGCGTGAGGAATTTGCACTTATCTGTCATTTTACTGATTCAATTTAACCGTTTCTGAAATGTTCAAGTAATTTTGTTATAATTTATGTTTCCGAGAGATCACTTCATTCCAGATTTTTTGTTATTGTTGTATTGATGTATTTGATAGAAGAGAATTACTGTATGTAAGTAAATGTTACTTGACAAGTCTCTGTACGTTACATTAGTATCTTTGTGCATTCAAGTAAGATTGTATTGCATTAAATGCTTAAATAAATTACTTAAACCTAAATCTGATATTGATAACATGGTATTGTTAAAAACTGATTTAAATAGAACAAAATCAAAGCACTGCAAGCACTTAGGTATACATTGCTTGACAATACGGTCTCTATTTGTGTCATCAAGGTCATCTTGATTTTAATCTACTGACCTCAACATCAATAGAGGTCATTTTCTGGCTACGGTCCATGGCACTAACAAGTTACACAAACCTAGGCTTATTTCTTCTCAAGTTATTAATGGAACAAGGAATAGGTGTTGTTCCTGAAGACTATGTCTGTGTTTTGCTAGGCAATATGCAAGACTATATGGTTTGCGAATCATAAGAGGAATACATCAATCAGTTTGCGAAACACCTGTTTATTATCTACATCATACAATATAGAAATAGTAAAATTGAGTTTTCAGTGTTGCTATATATTACTATAAATACATGACCTACATGGAGGCTTGTAGTCTATAAAATGTGGAATTCAATCATCCAACAAGACTAAAAGTTACGTGAACATTTTCGTATACATGGAAAACAAACACACTGAAAAAAAAATGTACGCCATAGTGCAATTATGGATTCAAAATAAAAATATTTCTACTTAACAATAATTAAGTAATTTAATGTATTACATAAATGTATTTGACTTTGAAATAAAGTTACATTTTTTTTCAATTCAGCATAACCTATTTCTGCAAACAAAAACAAGTGGACCATTGGCTCCAAAGCGCTGAACTGAAGACAGACTGTTATTTGTGTAAGAGAAAGTTTGGACACTAGGGGCCAACTTTGAACACATTTGGTAGAGTACAATAATTGGACTAGCATATATCAAATATCAAAGCTTTAGGCTCTAACCTTGTACCTTCTTAAATTTTTACTATAAGTATATTATAAGAATTGAAGACTCCCTCCCCAAACCCTCAGGGAGGACAAATTTTACCCCAGGGCTATAATTTGAACAATCTTGGTAGTGGTCGGCTATACAATGTTTCATGCCAAATATCTAACCTCTAGCCTTTGTCCGTTCAGAGTAGAAAATTTCAAGATTAAATTGGTGTACATTACTTGTGGTGGCAGGGTCCATGGTTGACTTGTGCTGAGCAGCAAAACAGAAATCTTAATAAAACACTCCCTATCTATAAATGTCATTACTGGTCAATGACGGTCTACCAAAATATCAAGTCACAAAAATATCATATACTGAGTTCATATTTTGATTAATTTTAATATGTGTCTATCTATAAATTTTCAAAAAAACCTCCTGTCTCAATTTTTTAAATGGAGATGCACCAGTCTGAATATCCAGATACCGGGAAGGGCCAATCCGTCAGGCGAAAATGCAAACATGTTTGCCGGGTGCCAGGCGAAAACACGGAAGAATGATAACGTGGGTAATTTGTTGTTTTCTTTGTGTTTTTGCCTTGCAAAACAAAATAATGTTATTGCACAAATCTACCACCATAATGTTTTCATATCAGTCCAAGGATATAATAAGTGAAAATACCTGCATAAGTGCAGATTTCACTTTTAAAATGACCTGATATTAAATAGTGTCACTATAAATGTCTTGACCCTTTTAAGTACAATACTAGTAATAATTATAATAAAATATTAATTGTCGTATGCATTTTTTTCTTATTATTTTCATTATTAGAACTTATTTACCAGTTTATAGAAATATCATATTTTTTATGATTTTTTTTTTGTATTCAATATTAATTTATTTAAAAAAAAAACAACAATAAAACAATAATTATATAGATGAAGTCATACAGGTTTTTTTCTGGAACAGTCACATTTTCACATTTCATTATTTGCATAATTATATCCATCTTTTCAGTCAAACAATAATTGTCTTTCTATATCGCAGTGTTGACAGTTCCAGGTTTTGGTAAACAATTGTATAACGCCATGATTAAACCTTCGACACTTTCCAAAGTCAACAGCCATAATGAATATAAAACTGATAACGGTTATCAATTAATTTGTCGTTCATTAATTGAAGGAAATTGTATCAGCTAAATGTATGTAACAAGTTGAATGAAATATTATTATGCGAACCTCTGCTTCAATTGTTATCAGTGATATATCGGGTGTTTATATATAAAAAGGATTTATTACACACCTGCATTTGAGCTGATGTGGTATATGAAATTAAAATCGCAGCAATATATTGAATTTAATTAGTTAAATCCCAGCTCTCAAAACAATTTTGTTTTATCTAATAATTTGCATTACAAATAAGAAATGTTATGCAAATTTCTTTATATTTTCAACTGATTTGAAAACAACCTTTAAACTTGTATGTCAATTAAACGTCATTTGTAACAACAATTTATGATTAAGAACAGTAAAAAACAAGGCTCGGCGAAGTTAACATAACACTTGCTTGGATATTAGTTCGGCTATGCAACAGTGTTATATACGGTTCACGGTATATTTCTCTTTGCCGACGATCAATGAAAGGATCGTCTACATTAACGGCGAAAGATATAATTATAGATAGCATAATTGAAATTGTTAAGATATTCAGTAAAATTAGTCATGTGCAATAAAGGATACTTCAACATTGATTTAAATCCGGTTTGTTCGGTGGTACAATAATTGAGGAGGAAACTGATTGTAGGTTATAAAATTAAATTTCATTACAGCTTGTCATTCGTTTTAAACATGATATAATATCATTCTGAATTTTAATAGAAATCGGGTAATGTATTGTCGTAATGACCACATTTAAACCAGTCAATAAGCTTCGTCAAGTAGATATTGGATATAATAAAACTGTGTTTAGGATAACATGATTAAAGATGTAACCAAAATATGGCAAAAGTTTTTGTATAGTCTATTTTTCATCTTTATTTTATTTAGGGTGCAATAAGCAAACATAAATTTTGTTGTTAACATAAAAGTTGTACGTGTCCTTTACACAACCGAGTCTGCGTTTGTTTGTTTATAAAATAAATATTCAACAAACGTTGTCATATAGATCCAATGGTTGACCCAACCTGGGAATTAAATATTCTTTTAATTTCTTGAAAGCGACACAACTTGCAGATACAATTCTTAAGAAGTGTGTAGCTTTTTACACAATCGAGTTCGCATGTTTTTGTTTAAAAAAATAATGCTTTAACTGAAAATAAGAGTTCATATTTTCACAAAATCCTGTTATCGCACCATCAATTATGACAAATTGTTACAGGAACCATTGTATTGTTTTAATAATATTGAACAAAGAATGGTGAATAACACTCATATCTACAGTTTCTTTATCTAAAACGTATTTTTTGACGTATAAATAGTATAAGCATGAATTTACAATCAAAGCTACTATTTCAATTCACATCTAATAATGTACTTTTGAAGAAATTGTATCACTATCAGAAACAAATCATTTTTTTTTCTCTCGTTGACTGTTTGCTAGCGACACCTGAAAACAAAATCATTTAACTTTAGGCATTTCTGAATAGGGCTTTAAAATAGCAAGACTAATAATAACAACAACAACAACAACAACAATAATAATAATAATAATAATAATAATAAATAAATAAATAAATAAATAGGTAAACATATAAAAGATAGATAAACATTCATCTTATGAAATATAGCAATAGAACAATTAAAAAGTAGATCAATGACCATTAACGTAGATCATGGATCGAGATAATTTTGAGATTAACTGAAACTCAGTAATGAGAAATAAACAGTACTTTAAACGCGTTATGATCGAATATGCAATTACTTAGCGACTCACAAGTTTTCACATTTCATTGATGAAGTGTCATTCATTTTTCCTGCATAAGTGGACATCATGATCAATCTTGAAATGTATTTGGAAAGAAACAAATTATTCTGGCACAGTTAAAACAACATTATTGGATCGGTCTAAAAATAATATTTTTATAGTAATGTTTATTTAAAAAAAAATCCTGTTTACCTTGTGCATGCTACTAAAGTACGAACAGAACTGTACATATAACATAAACTTTTTTTTTCAACTTGGCCTTAAACGTTGCATTATACGCATGTGCTCTTAACAAAAAATATAATTGTTAACAGCAATTTGCATCAGTCCGTCGGTCGTTCCATATCATGGTTTCTGGATAAAAAAACGAGTTTGGAATAAGGTATTGTGATCTAACCTGCGGTCAAGGTCAAGGTCACTGTTACTGTTACTTAAAATAGAAAAAATGTTTGACGGACAATAAATAGAGAAAGGGATGATATATTGTATTCAACATCGGTGTATAGCAAGCTTATGTAAAGACCCCGGCTGGTATTACATTTGGACACCCAAGGATCAAGGATAAGGTCACCGTTACTTAAAATGGTTTTCGACAATATAAGAATTATGAACGAGATATTTCCAACACAGTGTTAAAGAGAAGAACTGAATATATGCGTAAATGCTACGGCATTACTACAATTAACAATGTTTTTGCTAAAAAATCATCTAATATCTCTCCAATCTCAAAACCGGAAGTGTTTTATACATATGATTTTTTGAAATAATATATATGGAATTTGAAGAATTTGAAGAATTTCGCGATAATTACACAAAGAGGTAAGTAGATCCATTAATACGCAACTCATCTATGCATTGGAGTTGAAAGGTCATAGTGACCGTCAAGTAAACATATTCCTTATGTATAAATAACACAAAAACATATTTCTTAAAACATAAATAGATTTGTCACTAAGTAAAAGCTAAAATCGTTTAGTTGCATCTAAATTTAAGATGTACTGCATAGCACGACGTCGATTAAACGCTTGATAACACCAATTTCTTCATTTCTTATAAAACTTCATATCATATACGTTTTTTTGTGTATATCATACATTTATATGTTTTGTCATTGTGTGCCTTACCTTATTCGTTCAACATTTTTATATATAAAAAATGCAGTGTTTTGATATTAAGTATATACCATAAACTTTATTTATATATAAATTGGTTCAAAATTCATAAACTAGGATAAACAAAGGATTATTATTGTTCACGATGTTTTGTAAGCTATGAAAACACTAATAAATTTTTATTTCATTGATATACAAAAAGGCTTTGTTTTGAAGTAAAGTAATTGCTCAATATATGTGTAACCTTAATTACTAAATGCATGCATATCGACTTGAAAAAATTGTACATGTTAATGGATATTAACCTTTCTTAAACACTAAATGAACATTAATCATCTTCAAAATATTGATTTCTTATTGCATTCAAGTATATATAATAAAAATATTCGTCCTGCATCTTACAAATATATAAGACCAGAAATATGTTTCTCATTTCAACTGTTAACATATCAAACAACTAGGTTTAGCCTTAACATTTGTATCAATGTGGTCTAGATAACACGTTGCTATTATATTGTCTATTCATCATTATAATAATAACACATGATACTAAGTTAATTGTTTACTATCTATACATGTTATTGAATTAGTTTAATATAAATGAAACAAAACATTTAATGAAACGTGTGTACATTGAAAACAAATATATGTAAAACATGCAGAGAGACGTAATAGCAACAACAACAACAACAACAACAACTTTTATTAGCAAATATCGACAAAAACTTGCCTTTGGCTAATGAACAGAAAAAACATTTCAAATATTGATCATATATACAAACATATAAAGCAATTTTATATGAAACAATATTTATCAACACATATACATATATATTCATAGTGATCAGAAAAAGTGTACATTTATAAGACATCGTTTCTAACAGTATATGCTTCTTTTAGATATTTACACATATTCAATACAGTTTTCTTTTTATTTGAACCCATCATACGGTTGAACAAATTAAGATTTGGCCACGAAATATGTGGCATGTATTTGGTACGAATATTTGAATATTTTTGACAGGTCATAAGAAAGTGGTACTCTGACTCAATGACATTACAATTGCAATATCTACAAATTCTATTTATTCTATCAGTTCCTATATATCTCCCAGTTTCGATAGCTAGCGAGTGCGCTGATAATCTGAAACATGTAAATAGTTTTCTCAAATAGTCATTTTCAATAAAATCAAGATATTTTTCATAACCAAATTCTTTCTTAAATTTTACATAATAATCAAGTTTGGACATACTACGAATAGAACCACTCCATTCTTGTTTAAACTGATCTCTTAATCTGCATTTTAAGATACTCATAGAAATATCGTCGTTGAAATTGTACCAAATATAGCCGTACCCGAGAGAATCTAGAAGAGATTTAACATGTTTTGCCCATAATATGCAATTTTGATTGTATGTTTCTTGATATTGCAGTTGAAAAATGTTATAAATAAGCGAACTTTTATTTCTGTTTAATTTCACCCAATAGTTCAAAACTCTCTCTTTACATAAGATAGATATCGGATATCTTCCCAATTCTCCAAGTACAGCCATATTTGGTGTAGACATTTTAACACCTAGAATCTTTTTACAGAACTTCATTTGAATTCTATCTAGAACATCTGTATTGTAAATACCAAAGACTTCAGCACAATATAGTAGTATTGGTTCTACCATCCTGTCAAAGAGCAACAGTTTAGTCTTAACATCAAACTTTATTCTTGAGAAGATTGAATACAGGCTGTTTACAGCTTTTAATGCGTGCTCTGATAAAGATTTCATTGCATCATTCATAGACCCATTATACTTAAAGTTAACTCCAAGGTAACAAAATGTTTCTACAACTTCTATTTTCTCACCATTAATAAACCAATTATTATCAATTTTTGTTTTTCTTTTTCTAAATACACAAATATTTGTTTTCTTAACATTTATTTTCAGACTCCATTTAACAGAATATACGTATAAACTATCTAGCTGCGCTTGGAGACTTTGTGCATTTGTAGTAAATACCACCATATCGTCTGCAAATAGTAACATATAAATATTCAGATAATTTAAATCTGCTTCTGACAGCGCATTAAAATCAAGGTTTACGGTAACATCATTCACGAACAATATAAAAAGTATGGGCGAGAGTGGTTCCCCTTGCTTTAATCCAAACGAAACATCAAAAAAATCAGATAAGTTTGTATGTGTCTTAACACAAGCTGAGACTCTGTAATAAATAGCCTTTAACATATTCACCATTTTGCTGCTAACACCAATTTCAAATAACTTGTACCACAGTGCATCTCGAACAACCGTATCGAATGCTTTTTCGTAATCAATAAAAGCACAATAAAGAGATTTATTTTCTGACAGCAATTTTTGAATTAAGCTATGCAGAATATAAACGCAATCTACCGTGCTTCTGTTGCAACGAAATCCGAATTGCATATCATTAAAAACTGATGTATTTTCACACCATTGTTTAATCGATTTCTTAAACATAAAGAAAATAGTTTAGCCATGGTACTGATAAGTGAAATTCCCCGATAATTATTGGGATCACTCTTGTCCCCCTTTTTATGTATAGGAACGATGATGCCCTTTGTCCAACTTAAAGGATAAACACCTTCACTATATATTTTGTTAAAAATTTGTACTAAAAATGGAGTGATAAATGTCTTGGCATCAATGAAAAAATCTGAAACTACCAAATCTATACCAGGCGCCTTATTTCGAGATAACGAGGAAATGCAATTACCAATCTCATTTTCATCGAAAGGTTTATCTAAACTATCTATTACAATATTAGAAAATTCATCATGGGATAAGTCATTTAACATTGCATCATCATGTGCTGGCTTATTTAAAATATCAGCAAAATATGCAGAAAACTGAGCTTCATCGATATGATTACTATTTGTACTTTTAGTGCTCCTATACCTATTAATTTTCCTCCAGAATTGTTTTGGTGATTTCTGACTCAATTCAAATAAGCTTTGTTTCTCCTTATTGAAATATTTAAATTTAGTCCTACGTTTAATATTACAAAAATGCCTTCTACTCTCTAAAAATGACATTCTATTCTCTATACAAGGGTTTTGGTTAAATTTTCGTTTTTCATCAAAAAATCTAGCTTTTGCAGTTCTACATGCGTCATCAAACCAGGGATTTTTTCGCTTTTTGACATAGCAATGAAATCTATGTTGAAATCTAGGCAATCGCTCAGCTAGAAACTCGTCATTGAGCCACACTATGTTATTCTTATTATATGCGTAAAATGTTTTCAATTTTCCATCAAAAGTCAACCGATTTCATATGTATGTGTAATCTTTTAACAAGTTGAAAGTTAATAACTTCTGAAAACATCCCTACCTTGTGATACTAATTTGCAGTTAAATTAAATAGAATGGTAAAAAGAATAGTGTAGAAAACCAAGGTTATCTAAAACTATTGTAAATACTTGTCTAATGTTTAATTTATTGATTTATTATTATTATTATTATTATTATTATTATTATTATTATTATTATTATTATTATTATTATTATTATTATTATTATTATTGAGTTTGTTTTTAAGTAAGTTACTTTAATTAAAGCTTTTTTATCATTATTATATTATGAATTACACAAAGTGAAAATTACACAGTAATACATCACTTATCAACAATTCCCTCTATACAATATATATTCATTTCACAAATTAAAAGGTAATACACTTAACTTTTCTTCCGAAATGCTATATATGCAACAATAATTGTGTGAATAAAATATAAAAAACTTCTCCTGTTTCATAAACGTTTAGTTGTTATGAAAAAAGGAACAGAACAATATAATTATGATTATCAGAAAAATCACTCATTTTGATTTGTGTTTGTATATCAACACGCATATAACTTTAACATGTATTTGAACTAGTGTACTATTATCAAACAGGTTCGGTTATTGTAAACTAATTGAGTGATAACCGTCACTATTGTGTTTATATAATATCTGCCGCCCTGCGGAGAGAGAAACATGTAAGTGTTTACCTTCTCATATAAGTGACTATGAAGGTAGTGGTAATTTTTACATGATGTCATAATAATGACCAAGCAGATCTTAGTATGTGTATGAAAAACAAATTTAAATGTGTGCTTGAAGTATCAGTCTGTTTAGACATGATCAAAATATAAGATTATTGAACACAAACTGATTAAAGCTTGATCAATTAGTAATTTTCTGTTCTGTATTTTAACATTTGGTTCAATCTTTTATACACAATTTGTCTCTTAACGCTGGTCTGACATTTCAGTGACTAACGACATATTACATTCAATATGTCTTTAATAGTTGAACTGTTCTAAACATTTCTCGTTAACGATATCATTTATAAATACTATTTTATAAATGACTATATGATCGTTTGGTCATATATATTTATGTATGTGTATAATACTTGTAAACAGATAAACAAGTAATAGGAATATAGGAATATATTGGATTATGGTAACATCGTTGAAATTGTGACGGTCTTCCCATAATCATTGACTACTTGACCCAGCTTTTTATATTATAACAATTGATCAGGGCAACAAGACTTTATCTATGATTAAATTTTAAGATGAAGAATGGATGATACAGTTTCAATTAAATCTTACCATTGCCTGTGAATGACGATGACATACTCGAGTGTCCCTATCACTGGTAATATCGCTTTTTAATCAATTTTCGAGTACCCTATATTTCGAATCACTGTGAAAGTGAAACTATGCGTGTTATTTGCAATGATTTATCTGACATCCGATCTATTTAAATCAACATTAATGTAGTATCTATTTTCGGTGACTAAAGGCGAACGGGGGAACTTTTTATGTTTCGAAAGCATTTAACAAAACGAAATGATACAAGGACGCAATATCCTAAAATAATGAAAAAATATGTGCATATAGGGACAATTAATTATTGCATTGAAAATGATATGAGAGATACACCATATACTTCATTTCAATATCATATTGTTTAATTAAAATCAAGTAATTATATGATTTCCATAGACCGACGGTCTGGTTGACCGTCTGTCTGTCTTGCTTTATTGCAGACTGTCTTTATGATATTTAGTGTTTATATTTTCTTTCTTTCAACGTTAATGGTTACGGTTTAGTAGTTATGTGCCGTATTACTAATTATCTATATTAAAATTTGATACTTTGAGTACAAAAATCCATAATTGTGCTTTTCCTTAATCAAGCACATAAAAATGATCTATTTTAAAGAAAAAAGTGCAAATGATACTTATTTTCCATTATAGTACAACAAGTATGTTTACTTGAATGCTACTGTGATATCTTTCTTTAAGCGAAATGGGTAAGTTGAATGAAAGTGTTTAATTCTCCTATTTTCACATTGTAAGTTGTATCAAGAGTGTATCCGAATTAGCACAAGATCCCTAGAGATAAGTAAAATACAATATTTTCAAGTTATAAATAATTACGTTATTCAAGTTTAATAAGTAATACTATTCTGATACAAGGTATTAACAATTATTAACGAAAAGAATAAAAAATGTTGTGTAGAATGTGATGAAAACAACACAAAATATTCATTTATTTTAGCAGTGTGTTATTTTTCTATTTTTCCAAATTTGCATGAAATATTTAGGTGCAGCTAAAAGTGAAATACACGGGACAATTATAAGCAGCGACATTATAGATAAAATTAAGCAACTAATTCGGGAGAATATAGATCATTGATCAACCTCGCATATTTGTAAGTATTCATATTTATGTTTATTAATGCAAAATATATATTTATTGCAAATGGAAAAGAAGAATATATTTGAAATGTAATATAAAAAGAACTTTCACCGAAGTCCAAAGACATGAACACATAACAGTTTACAATCTTGTAAATCATACAAATATCAAAGGAAGCCCTTTAAATGGAAACATATGCAAAGGATAACACTGAAATACTGTGAAATCATCATTATTCGTGGGGCACGAATTTTCGTGGTTTTCGTGGATAGTTCAATCCACGAATTTAAGACCCGACGGAATTTTATCCCAACAAACGCTTCTTACCATGTCTCTGTTCCATATATCACAACATGCGTCGGCGCTTTTCCGGCCGATATTTGTGGTATGAATGTATATTATAATCAGGTCAGTGACAAATTAAATCCATAAATAGTTTAATTTTGCAATATTTAAGAAACTTGAAAGAAAAATCGATTTTATGTCTTCAGTTTGCTGTCACAAATGTTCGTCGCATGTAAACATCCGGGGACTACTTGATCGTTGTAGGCTACTTGATTGTGTTAGCCAGAATACGTGACATAATCGAGTAAATATGGGAACCAAGTGCATTAATTATCCCCGATAAAACTTTTAACGACTAGTGTGTATATGATCCATTTAAATATATTTTTTCAATATGTATTTGTGTGACTGCTATTCCGAAAATATCAAAGAAGCCGTCGTCTTTACACTAGATGCACAAATACATGTATGTAACTGTATTGAGCCATTTACTGGTATTAATTTATATGCATATAAATTTACACAGTCGATGTGATGTAGTGTGTAGTTTTGGACTAATTCAGGGTGTTAACTTTTTTACTGGCTGGTTAAAAATTGGCAGATGTCGTATAATTTATGCGATGTTTACATTGGCGAATTATAGGGGCATATAATGGAGCTGCATATCATGTCACACAAAGGTGTTAATTGCAGTCAATTATCGGCAGTAATTGTGTTACTGCCAGAGGCCAGGATTATATTTATTGACAAGAGCTGTGTTATATACACGGGGTAAGTAAAACAGCGCAGTGATTAAGTGAAAGATTACTTTCCATTACTTTTTTTTTTTACAAGAAAATGAAAATCCACGAATTTAAGAACCCACGAAAATGCCTGTTTTGATAAAACCACGAAATTTCATGCCCACGAATACAAATGATTTCACAGTATACTATAAATGAAACAAAATCGGTGACAAAATTGACAATTTATTTATATGCGGTTATAAGCTGTATTTTTTGATAACTGTTGCAACGCTTTTCATTCTGGGGCTTCTTAACCAACAACAAAAAATTATTCTGGAAGAACAGAGGCATACAATCAAGGTACGTTATTTCCTAAAATATAATTATTATTTCTTAAAACCTAGTTACTTAAGATGTATAGTTTCAATAAGGAGTTATCGACAATCTACATTAACCATATTTTGCTTTTGTTGCTTTTTACAATAAGAATAAGTATTCTGGAAAAACAGCTACATACCATAAAGGGGCATTATGTCTTAAAAGTTATTTCGTTTACATTTTGCATTTTTTTTTCTTTAGATGTATTGCTAAAGTTTCAAAAAAGAGTTATCGGCAAAGTACCTTAACCATATTTTGCTTGTGTTGCTTTTTAGCAATATGTACAGTTATATATAGTGATTAAGTATTTTGTATGAAAGTCAAAATACTGCTTTGCTTATAATTTGCTTCTTTCAGGGGAACAAATTATTTATTATTTACCGCTACCTTTTTAGATGAGAATAATCTTACTTGCTCTAAAACAGATATTATTCTTAATAATTGCATGTTCGCCTTTTCTCAATTTAGTCCCGAGGCATAATGTGCAAAATTGTGTTTGTCATTTAATTTGACCCGACCAAAAGTAAATACACTCTCATTTAAAAAAAGTTAGAAATCAAAACAGTAAAAGAATTGGTCAAGTGCAACATATTTCCGAAAATAGTTGTGCTTAAAATGTTCTATACAACATGTAGTGTATGCGATTTGCTTTTGTTTTAATTTATTTTATAATAAATACAACTTTCTGTTATATTGATAAGAATAAAACTTAAAGAGATTGCACTTCTTTTGGCATTTTACGCCTTGTTGGTTACATAGTAAATTGTTCATGCAGTTGTCAGAAAAATGTAAGCTTGCGACATTAACCAGGATTATTTGTTATACAACGCATAGACCAGCATCTGGTTTGGAATCTGAAGTTAATATTATTATCTGATTTGATCATGCGTTTTTGTAATTGCATTTTCCTGTTACTGTTCCTTTTGTATTCTACAATGTATAGAATACACACAGAAACAAGACAGCAAGCAAACAATATAAACAGAAACGTTTCTGAGAAATTAATTGTGTTACCTTATAATACTGTTATTATGTAATAGAAAGAGTATCGAAACACAAGGCATGTCTGAATTGTGTTTCGCAATTTTTTCTCTCTTTTGTATCACAGGAAAAAGTAAAAGCATTTTCCTTGTGATCGAAACTAGAACACCGCAAAAACATGTCTTATTTTATCATAGACAGACATTGCGGTGCCTGGAGAGCAGTTAACTAATACATGCGCATTTAGTATTCTACAAATATATTCAATTACGTTTTCATATACGTGTCAACCTTTTTTTCTGAACACCAAGCAATCATTGACTTAAATTATTGTGCAACTGATTATACAAAAATACGAAGATATCATTTGATGTGACATAAACAGACAAATCTTGAACATATAAACATGACAAGCCAAAGGATTAGGTGTCTATAGGACAGTTTTATATGTTAATTTATGTGTACGGTTTTATTGTTATTCTGATGGCAAAGATAGCACTATCGTATCTTTTAACACAGTAATTACAACAGTGACACATGTGTTTAGTTTAAGCACGCATTTAGGGTATAAATGAAACATTTTCTATAACGAGATGATAAGGATGTATTCAAATATTCTGATAATATATATCGAAACGCGACAAGGTCATAACACATTTTATCTACTACAAGTGTGTCTGCACATGCCTCAATAAACATTATCTACTAAACGTATAATTTAAGGCAATGTGGATGAGAATGTAACAAGAATATGACTACAATCATATAAGTATATAGTTTGAGTTCTCTTGGACACTGTTGACATATCAAATATGTTTAATACTAAATCTTCTTTAAATGAATGTTGCTTCATCAAATATAGTAATATAATAAACTTTCCTTTATCCGATTATCATTTAAGGTTCATGATAAAATTTGTTGTTTATTTTTTTAATAAATAAAAATGGACAATGCAGTATTAACGTAATGTTACTATTGCCTACGAATGACAGTGAGTAAACGAACATATTGTTTGCTGGACGACGGTGACATTTTAAAATTTTACTCTATCGTCTCATAATTATTGACTATTTGACATAGCTTACTATCATGTCAAAATCTAGTCAGCATAACAATACGAGGGGTGTCCCAGAATTACGTGGACTTTTGCTACAACTTTTTTATTTTTTAATGTATTATTTAGCAAATTTGTACACAATACCTTTAACATATCCTAAATGAATATGTCCATTATTTTTAAATTTCTAACATTGCTTCTCTATATTTTACATCGTTATAGTAACGCAGTATGCGCAGGGCGGGGCAGTCCAATATTTTGTATTAATAAGTTGTCTTTACTTTTGTATATCTTGCGTATTTATACGTAAAAAATGGCACGACGTCGTAAGCATATGCAGTGACGTCATGTGAACGTTCGTTTGAAATTTTGACGCCATAGCCGTTTCCGTTATTGTTTACCAGCGAACAACTGACAACCGTTGCTCTTGGATATTTAACAAAAAATGACGTCAACGGATTACGCGGAACATCGGACTATCATCAAGTTTTGTGTTAATCTTTGGAAGACGCCAACACAGACGCAGGACATGTTGGAGACTGCAAAAGTGAGACCTCCTGTTTGTCGATCACTCGTTTTCAAGTGGCATAAGCGTTTTCGAGACGGCCGAGAGGACATTGAAGACGACAAGGGTCGTGGAAGAAAGTCAACGTTGACTGCGGCGTCAATTAAGGAAGTCAATGACGTCATAGATCGGGACAGGCGTTACACCAAGGTCAATGATGTGTTAAAAAAAATGATTTTTAAAAATTAAGCTATTCACAATTTATTATTTTAAACGCAATTATCCGCTTCAGCTTTTAAGAAAGTGAACTCAGACTGCTATAGTAAGCAGTGCGCATGAAAGGTTATTTCCCTTGTTAACGCACATTGTCTTTGCGTACAAAATGAACTCCACAATAATAATAATGATAATAATAATAATAATAATAATAATAATAATAAAATTACTAAAATAATAAAAAGAATAATTATAATAATAATAAAAATAATAATGATAAATAATAATAATAATAATAATAATAATAATAGTGATAATAATAATAATAATAATACGGCGTCAGCATTATCACCGTCGTCTTTAACACTATTATCGTAACAAAAGTTAAAAGTATGCTTTATTATTATTATTATTATTATCATTACAGTGTACGACCAGTAGATATATCGACACCATAGGTGTATTGAGTTAGGCGGCGACTATGTTGAGAAAAACTGATATTTGACGCCACGCATTTATTAACAACTAGCGACGCCACCGGAATGACGTCCTAACGTCGGAATGGACTGCCCCGCACCCGCTACCCCTTGTCTCATTACCATGCCCACAGACACTGGTCCAGTTGCCGGACAACTTTGAAATTTTTTGTACTAATGCAATAGAGTTGCATTTTGTTCATGTTAATTTTGTTTGTTTTTATTTTTAGTAGTTTTTGAGTTACAGCAAAAGTCCACGTAATTCTGGGACACCCCTCGTACTTTATCGGATTTACTCAAATTTTACTCAATTGTGTTATGTTTTTATGACTCAACATACTATATGCAAAATATTGACATACTGATAAATAATAATGCCTGTAATCTCCATATACATTTGCCAAAAATGTCAACTTATTTCAGAAAATACAGAACATAGTAAATTACATAATACAGAGGACATTAAGTGCACTCATTACGTAGCTAAAAGACTCGAAACAGGTCCACACTTGATATTGATAAATGACATACAGCATGAATATCTGGTAAAAGTTACCCAACGGAAGCATTTTAAAACAGCAAAAATACATGGATAATGAAAAGGTGCAACATCCCTCACGCCCGTATAGCACACCGGCCTGAGCGGTAATCAATTCTCAACACTTAACAGTGCTGGACTCAGTGATACGGAATATGTAACAACACTGCAATGAAGTACGGGACAACTCTCTGAAACGCACTTTTCAGACAATATTTGAAAACCTGCTCAAAAAAGTTAATTTTCACAAGTTTTTGCTACGATTCGTATTTCTTAACGAAAACAGCCTGTTTAACCCCAGCGATTTTATGAGATATTCATCTTTATACAAAATGATTGTATGCTATGTACAAAAATGTATCTTAAAGTTTTCATTAGTGATACACTTTAAAATAAGTTTGATATATCTGTATAAATATTTGAAATATAGTTTTAAAATGTCCGTGACTGTTGCCTTTAGATGAACATGTATATATTATGTATAGCTTTTTTCATTTCACAATGAGGTTTATGCACTCATGTATAACTTTATATATTAACATTCTATGAATTATTAATATTGTAACAAATAATTGGCATCTAAGAAATTAAATCTTGCATACACGTGTAAGGAATAAACACACTAGTTATTATGCATAATATCAATACAAACGTATGAAACTTATTGGATGTGTGCACATAATGTATTAAAAATATCCCATGCAACATATTTGTGTTGTGTTTTAAATCTACCTCTCCTAACTTTAAGGAAGGTTCACAATTGTGCAATTACTTTTTTTAATAATTGAAACACCGTACAACCGCAGTCGATAATACTTGAAATACTAACATTGCAGCATTTACATTATTTCTATTCATATTTTCTGTTTAAATATTTTATTTTGATTATCATTTCTATGAAAGGATACATTTTTGTCAATGTTACGAAACAAATACATTTGAAATATATACAAAATATAAGCCCTTAAAATGCATTTCATTCTAAAAATCAAGTTCCCTTCTATTCTGCTGGCATAATATAATTTAATTTTGATATTGCTGATAACTTTTTATTAACAGATAAATAGATAAGAAACTGAAAAAATAAATGAATAAATGAATGAATGAATGAATGAAGGAATAAATGAATGCATGAATGAATGAATGAATGAAACAATAAATAAATAAACAAATGAATGAATGAATGAATGAATGAATGAATTAATTAATTAATTAATGGATGGATGAACGAACGAACGAACGAACGAATCAGTATCAGAATTAGTATCAGGATCAGTCCAATTTGTAAACAAAATGTTGAAACAGAAATGCATGTGTTAACACAATGTCCTGCTTACCAACTTCTTAGAAGCCAAGGATATCAGTGCTGCTTTTATTAATATGAATGATGAAGAAAAAAAGTATGTGTGTGCTCTCAAATCTCGAAATTGCCAAATTAACTGCCAAAATCTGCTATAATACTTCTTAGACGGTTTTATACTTTGTATCATTAATACGGTTACTTTTAACTGTTTTATATTTAATAGCAATAGTATCACAATAGCAAACACACCACGCTGACTTTCTGTAATGCATCGTTGAAAGATCCAGGTGTTAGTAAACAATTAAATAACGCCATGATTGAACTTTCGGCACTTTCAAAAGTCAACAGTCTTAATGAATATAAATTTGATAACGGTAATCCATTAATTTGTCGTTCATTAAATAAAGGAAATTGTAACAGCTAAATTTATAAAACGAGTCGAATTAAATATTATTATGCGAAACTCTAGTTTGATCTATTATCATTGATATGACGGGTTTTTATATATAAAACGAATTTATTACACATCTGCACTTGAGTTTATGTGGTAAATGAAATTAAAATCACAGCAATATATTGAATTCAATTAGTTTAATCACAGCTCTCCATTCAATTTTGTTTTTATCTAATAAATTGCATTACAAATAAGAAATGTAATTCAACTTTCTTTATATTTGCAACTGATTTGAAATCAACCTTAAAAACGTATATGTCAATTAAATGTCATCTGTAACAACAATGCTTATGATTAAGAACAGTGATTAACAAAGCTCGGCGATGTAAACATACCACGTGCTTTGGTATAATTTCGGCTATGAAGCAGTGTTATATACGGCTCAAGGTATAGTATTTATTCTCTTTGTTGACGGTCAATGAAAGGATCGTCTACATTAACGATGAAAGATATTATTATAGATAGCATAATTGAAATTGTTAAGATAGTCGTTTGTAGTAAAGGATACTTGAACATTGATTTCAGTGCGGTTTGTTCGTTGATACAATAATTGAGGAGGTAACGGATTGTAGGTTATAAAATCAAATTTTATTACAGCTTGTCATTCATTCCAAACATGATATAATATCATCCTGAATTTTAATAGAAATCGGGTAATGTATTGTCGTAATAACCAAATTTAAACAAGTCAATAAGCTTTGTCAAGTAGATATAAAAAACTGAATTTAGGATATTAATATGATTAAAGATGTACGCAAAATATGACAAAAGTTATTTTATAGTCTATTTTTATCTTTAATTCATTTAGGGTGCAATAAGCAAAAATAAATTTCGTTGTTGACATAAAAGTTGTACATACTTTAGACCAAATTAAAATGACAACAAAGTTTATAAACTAAATATAAAACAAACGTTCTTTTATTGATCCAATGGATTTAGGGTGAACCCAACCTTGAAATTAAATATCTATAAATTTTGATCTTAACTTTTAATTTCTTGAAAGCGACACAACTTTGGTAAAGGTTTAGCAGATAAAATTCTTTAAAAGTGTGCAGCTTTCTACACAATCGAATTTGCGTTTGTTTGTTTAAAAGATATAGTGTTGAAACAGAATATAGCCGTTCATATTTTCACAAAATCTGTTATCGCACCATCAATTATGACAAATTGTTACAGGAACCATAGTGTTTTTTTGTTGTTTTTTTTTTAAATTTGGAGACAAAAGAATGGTGGGTTACACTGATATTTACAGTGTATTTATCTCAAACGTATTTTTATTGACGTATAAATAGTATAAGCATAAACTTACAATCAAAGTTACTATTTCAAATCGCATCTAATAAAATAGTTTTGAAGAAATTGTATCACTATCAGAAACCAACCATTATTTCTTGCTCGTTGGCTGTTTTCGTGTGAAACCTAAAAAAAATAAAATCATTTAATTTTAGGCATTACTGCATAGGGCTTTAAAATAGCAAGACTGATAACAATAATAATAATAATAATAATAATAATAATAATATTGTTATTAATAATAATAATAATAATAATAATAATAATACAATTTATAATAATACTAAATAACTAGATAAACATAAAAAATATGGGTAAACATTCAACTCATGAAATATAGCAGTGGACCAATGACCATTAACGTAGATCATGGATCGAGATAATATTGCGATTTGAAATAACTGCAACTCAGTAATGAGAAATAAACAGTACTTAGAAAGCGATATGATGGGATATGCAATTACAAAGCGGGTCACCAGTTTTCACATTTCATTTTGTCATTCATTTTCCTACAAAAAAAAACCTTGTTAACAACAATTTGCATAAGTTTGTCGGTCGGTCCATATCATGGTTTCCGGATAATAAATAGAGTTTGGAATGAGGTATTGTGATCAAACATGGTATATAGAAATTTTAAATAAAGGCCCTGGTTGATGTTGATTTTGACCCGCTGCAGTCAAGGTCAATGTCACTGTTACTTAAAATAGAAAATTGTTGGACGGACAATAACTAGAGTAAGGAATGAGATATTGTATTCAACCTTGGTGTATAGCAAGCTTATGTAAAGACCCTGGTTGGTATTGCATTTGGACACCCCGGGATCAAGGTCAGGGTCACCGATACTTAAAAGCAAAATGGTTTCCGACAATAATTAGAATTGTGAATGAGATATTGTAATCAAATTTGGTGTATAGCAATCGTCTTTTTTTCCGCATTAGTTGATTATAGGAATAATGTACTTTTTATCACTAAATAATTGAAAATCACTTTGGAATAGACTGTTCATTGTAAATATTCTAGCAGATTCACTGTCGAAATTGTATGCCTATCAAACACAAATTGATAAACATTATACATAAGTTCTTAAAATTTGGTATAAATATACCCTTGTCTCAAAAATTGATTGGATATCTGCATTTCAATAAAAAAACTGATCTTGTTAGATCCATAACCTCTGTTTTTATATCAACAAGTAAAAATGCCAATTTTACTTTATATTGCATTCGACAATACATTTTACAGTAGTAGGTAGAAATGCAACAAAAATTCAAGCGATTAAGTAAGAAGGAATAACGTATGTCGTCAAATAAGATAATGTCAAAAAAGCGAACTGAATATGTAAAACTTAGATTAAGTAAACTGTAAAAGCTAGTTTGACAGTATGTTTTTTTTAATTATACATACATATAATTTAAACATGTCATAGTTTTGAAGGAAATCAAAATTGGTTTATATCACTCATGTTTTCGAAGGGTCCTTAACAGATATTCAATAGTACCTGGTTGAAATAGTAACTGTTCTCGCAAAACGATCCCTGGTTACGACAATTTGAATCTGCATCTAGTAATTTTAAATAAAGTTAAACTTGTATACAACACAATAATATGTATGTTTACTATAAATCCTATATATACATTATGGTATTTAAATACCATTATTTCCCACACAGTATTAAAATGGAGAACAGAATGTATGTGTAAATGCTACAGCATTACTACAAGTAACGATGTTTTGCTAAATAAATCTTCTAATATATCTCCAATCTCAAAACCCAACGTGTTCTGGACCAACTAGCTTTGGAATTTTTGTTCAACCGGTGCCTTATGCTTACACTTACGGAACTGACTTAACTAACTTACTGACATAAAACAAAGGGTTAATATTTCATATTCGGTGTTAACATTTGATCTTAAATTGCCAATGAAGTTGCCATCAATGTTATCGATCGCCTTTAATCCTGTCAGTAAATGTATTTAGTGTTTGAAAGTATAATTGTTCAACAGGCTTGATTTATTTCAAATGAAACGCAACACAATTACTTTTGTAAATCGACAAACTGTCAATCAGTCCAGTAAATATTTTTTTTTAAAATAAAACACTAAGCTGGTTAAAATCGCGCCGTTCTAATTTAATTGTGTAAATACGTACTGTACACTTAAACCAATACGTATTGCTATTTTCGTTGTGGAAATGTTGGTAAAAACAAGATAGCTTCAAAGGAAGTGTAAACATTTTTTTTCAAACACATAAACTGTTATCTTAATTGTCGAACTGCCTAAAGTAATACATTTTCAGCACATGTGTCAGTGATAATTGGCAATTACATGTAAAACGTATAATTGAGTGGAAATAAACATTATATCAATTAAAATAATATTAGTAACTGTTATGTTATACTGTGTGTAGCACATACCAAAAACTGTTATTATATTCGTCGTTTAACAATATGATTGATAGCTTCAGTCTAATTTCTGTAACGATTGATACATTTTCAAGAATCTAAAATGCAAAGGTGGTCTCCGACCACTGTCCGTGTAATATGAAATTTATGACAAAGAGACAGAAAAAAGTAAATCCTGAAATTAAATGAGATGAACTATTTTCCTTTTCACAGCGGAACATCATTATAGGATCGGTCTAATAGATGGATATGTTAAAGATATTTAATAGTTGCCTTTACTGAACCTATACTGAAAAATATTTTTCAATTGTATCAGGCATCTGTATCGAAAGATTGCACGCTGATATTTAGGAAAGAACATTTTCTGTCTTAAGTTTACACTTTATGATACCCCTATGCGGTGGAAAATCATAGCTATTTAACAAAATTTACACCATTAGACGCGGAAATCATTTAGGAAAAAATGATATATAATTCAAGAATATTAAGTGTAAATATAATACCGTCCGTGTGATTATCACGGCACTACCCCAAACCGTGTGATAATTACGACCCTGCGTAATAATTACACGCGTGGTAATATGCGTGACACCGGAACCTCGGAATGCCTTACGCCCAAAATGGTCTATTCGTGATGCTATCTCTTTTAGTTTCAGAGTTATGTCCCAGGTAAAATTCAAAGTGTAAAAATGAACAAGGAGCAATAACTCCAAAATTAGACAAGGGTGTGTTGAGGTTCTTTAGCATCCAATGAGACCTATCTACCTACAAAGTTTAATGTTGATATCTCTAATAGTTTTAGAGTTATGTCCCTTACAAAAGTCAAAAAGTAAAAATAGAAAAGGACGATAACTTCAAAGTAAGGCAAGGCAGAATTATGATTCTTTAACACTGCACTTCTACCCCATGAGACCTACAAAGTTTCATGTTAATACCTCTTATAATTTTAGAGTAATGTCCCGGACAAAGTTCAAAGTGTCAAAATGAACAAAGTTCAATTACTCCAAAATTAGTCTTCAAAGACAGAATTACGTTTTTGTGCACTGCAATGAGATATATCTATCAGCAAAGTTTCATGTTGATACCTTTTATAATTTTAGAGTTATGTCCCGGACAAAGTTCAAAGTGTACAAATAAACAAAAGGTAACAATTCAAGTATTAGGCAAGGCAGAGTTATGGTTCGTGTGCACTGCACATCCACTCAATATAATTTATCTACCTACAAAGTTTCATGTTGATTCCTCTTGTAGTTTTAGTTATGTCCCTGATAAAGTTCAGAGTGAAAAATAAAGAAAGGGCAATAATTCAAAAATTAAGAAAGACAGAGTTACGGTTCTTGTCCACTGCACACCTACTCAATAAGATCTATCTACCTACAAAGTTTCATGTTGATACCTCTAATAATTTTAGAGTTATGACCCGGACAGAGTTCAAAGTGTAAAAATAAACAAAGGGCAATAATTCAAAGAATAGGCAAGGCAAATTTAGGATTCTTGTGCACTGCACACCTACTCAATGAGATCTATCTACCTACAAAGTTTCATGTTGATACCTCTTGTTGTTTCAAAGTTATGTCCCGGACAAGAAAAGCGGACGGACGTTCTAACAGGAGAGTAATAATGTGGCTACTCTATTGTTCTCTCTTCTGTTCTTTTTAGCCACTCAAAAGAAAATAGCCACATAAAAGCATTACAGAATGAATGACATCAAAGAGAAAGAACAGTTACCTATTGTCCCTCTAGCCAATAATTACTGTCCTGTGAGTGTGGACAGATGGGCGGACGGACATACTCACAACATGGTACTTAGGAGACTTTTCCTTTGATCTTTACAGATTAAAGATTTTTTCTGTGTTTCATTTCCGTGCACACTACCTTTTCTACACCAAAAGTAGAACTTTAAATTAAAAATCTAGCATGCATGCATTAACTCCTTGATAAAGGTTTAGGACATTCAATAGATAAAATTGTATGGCCTTTGATCTAGGATATATGGACACCGCCAAAAAATAATGATTAATACACAGCGGGTATACTTGTTGTGATTAATTACTTCATGGTCAATAAATTACTTATCTGTGTTGCAGAAATGATTAGGCAAATGTTTTCATTTTAATTGACTTTTTATTCGACCTAAGTCGTTTCACGGACAATGTGATAAATTCAGCCAGAATATATAAAATAACTATTTTGAAAGGGTTATCTAGATGGTGGTGAGACTAGTCTGATTCTTATGAATGAAGTATGGTACGTGGGACGTTATGCAATTTCCATCTTCCACGTGTATGTCCCTCTATATAGACTCACCAACACTTCACCTGTCAGGATAAACTTTCAAGATTCGAAATGTTATTCAGAAACACACAGTTTGGACATTTGCACAAATACAGGAGCAACATGCAAATAAATAAAATAATCCATTCCATGGTGATCAAATCGTTCAAAGATGACTGTTGCTCCGGCATCGACCATCAGAGTTTCCAGTGCAAAAAAAGAGGGCTTTGTCTTTTGTGTACCCATTACAATATGAGTTCATGTTGCTTTCCAACAACATTTTGATGATAAAAGGATTTCTTTATTCTAGTAGTGAGTTTCGTGTAAAAATAAAAATGAGATTCGAGCCCAAAAAGAGGGTTTCATGTAAAAAAAGGCGATATTTCCAAGTAAAAAAGAGATTTGAAAGTAAACGATATTGCCTGCAATTCATATATATTTTAGTAATGTAACATTTATATGTTCTATATCCAGGTAGACTAATATATTTCTGGTTTTGTCATGTATGTTATGTTATATTTGTATATATGTGGCTCGAAAGTTTATTGGTTAGATGAGGATGTACTGGGCATTTAATGAATATGCTGTAATGTTTAAATCTAAATTAATTCATTGTTCTATTCTGCTTAGCGTATAGCCGTGTCAAAACTGATAGCACATTTGACATCTCCCTAGGACCAGATTAATGTTCGATTCTGATGATAAATGCTACTTAAAATAACTGTTGTTTGGACATTAGTTAATGAACGAAACATTAACCTTGATGTGAATTACTAGATAATAGACGCCTTGCAGAATGTAAGGTCAATTTCAGGTCACTCGTGTTTTATTTAGTGGAGGCAGAAAGCTGTTTACTGACAAGCCTCCAAAGAAGTTATTTCAATATAATCATACTTTAATTGTTAAAATAAGCAGTTGTTATTAGCAAAATATATCTTACATGTTTCAGACAGAAATTTGTGAATTATTTGATGCTTTTGTATTTTTGGTTCGTTTTATGTAAAAGTTAAGGATATTACTTAATGGTGAATAAAATAGTTAAAAAACTAATGAAATATCAAAAATGAAATATTCTAATGAAATATTTTTCATATACATTTAATTCAAAAATGGTAACATTATAATATTTTCATCTCACGGTCGGCTCTCAACATAGAATATTTCTTTTCTTGAAAACACATGAAAACTGTGCATTAACAGAATAAAATGATGCGGAATAAAATATTATGCTACTACTTTAAATATGTTTTGAACAAAACATAACATATTTATCTCATACAGGCATTTTTATTCAAATATATGGATGCTCAAATAGGCAAAACACAGAAAACACAATGTCATTATATGTACTTAGATTCCTAAATACGTATTGTGGAGAAGGGATGCATGGACAAACGCTATAAAAAGATTTGACCAAGAAAATTAAAGCCGTGACAGTCATCAAATAATTCTTTGCATACATTTTACGTTTTTTTAACCCATTACTTCATATACACGCCTTTTAACGCCTTTTTCACCCCCCCTTTTTGTTGTCTCAAATGATGAAAAAATGCCTTATCTAGGCCCCAAACTGTTGTTTTTGTTTGAGAAATGTTGTTAAAAAAGTGACCTCTTTTTCGGCGCGGCCCCCCCAACCAAAAGATACATCAGGGGGTTGCCAGAAGGGGGATGTGCCCCCTTCTGTTTGGGGGGTTTGAAGGGGGGCGGAGTCCCCCTCATCGCCAAGAAAAATTTTGGACTTGGGAGAGGCTGTAAATGACCCCAGATTGATCATAAGGTAACGTGTAACCAACGCTGAAAAGCATTTGACTCTATCTCAATCCATTGAGAAAGTGCAGCACTTTGAAATCAATTTTGATGGAAAAAATCAACGCAAAATAGTGATTTTTGGCAATTTTGAGATGTCCCCTCGTTGCCATGGTAACAGAAAATTTAAGCCTGAGCATGTTGTTGCAAGTGCAATGGTCCAGTCAACATTTGTGCCAAGTTTGATTAGTGTTGAAACAGTTTTTATAGTATTATAGCAATTTGAACTTGTAACGGGAGACTTTTCAATGAAAACAGCCATTTTTCACAAAATGCTCATGAAGTAATGGGTTAATGAAAAAAATAAAAAAATCTACAAAACAACAATTTTTCTTTAAATTTATATGACAGGCCATGTTTAAACATGAAAAAACGCGATTTAGGGTAATTTCAAGTATTTTCATCATTTCCAGTTAACCCATTACTTCATATACACGCCTTTTAACGCCTTTTTCACCCCCCCCCCTTTTTGTTGTCTCAAATGATGAAAAAATGCCTTATCTAGGCCCCAAACTGTTTTTTTTGTTTGAGAAATGTTGTTAAAAAAAGTGACCTCTTTTTCGGCGCGGCCCCCCAACCAAAAGATACATCAGGGGGTTGCCAGAAGGGGGATGTGCCCCCTTCTGTTTGGGGGGTTTGAAGGGGGGCGGAGTCCCCCTCATCGCCAAGAAAAATTTTGGACTTGGGAGAGGCTGTAAATGACCCAGATTGATCATAAGGTAACGTGTAACCAACGCTGAAAAGCATTTGACTCTATCTCAATCCATTGAGAAAGTGCAGCACTTTGAAATCAATTTTGATGGAAAAAAATCAACGCAAAATAGTGATTTTTGGCAATTTTGAGATGTCCCCTCGTTGCCATGGTAACAGAAAATTTAAGCCTGAGCATGTTGTTGCAAGTGCAATGGTCCAGTCAACATTTGTGCCAAGTTTGATTAGTGTTGAAGCAGTTTTTATAGTATTATAGCAATTTTGAACTTGTAACGGGAGACTTTTCAATGAAAACAGCCATTTTTCACAAAATGCTCATGAAGTAATGGGTTAATGAGACAAATTGTTTTGCTTCATAATTTTTACTATGTTTCATAAAAATAAATCATTATTAAGTAACTGGCAGGTCTAATAATTTCTACATTCCACATAGTAAATTAATTGTTAGCAAAAAAAATAAAGTTTAGCCTTAATTTTTTTTAACAGGCTTTTCTGCAGAAGTGGAAATATTTTAAATGACTGGGTTATGCCTTTCAGAAGTCAAAGAATATCTGTATAATTTGGATAGATGTTCCACAAATATATGTATTTTAGCCAGTCATTTGTTTTCATTTTTTTCTGTAATCTGATATTTCTAATAATATTGGTAGTTTTGAATTGTATTTTGAAACTGAGTTTATGCCTGAGGTTAAAAATTAATTAAAGATAATTTAAAATAAATCAATGTCAATTAAGGTTGCATGGATTTGATCATATTTTTTTTTCTTTATCAGGTAAGCCTTGTAACGTATGTTATTTGTACACTGCCTCTTGCTTGCCAACACTTGTAAGTTTCTAATAATAAAACAGGCTGTACATGTCGAAACACTGGTACATAAATTAATAATTATAATAATAATAATAATAATAATAATAATAATAATGATGATGATGATGATGATGATGATGATGATGACTTTATTTAAAGGTACAACATAGTTTTGCAAGTTCAGGCTTCCTTTCGAGTCTATAACAAAATGTACATATAGTATACAATTTATATAAAGATACATATTGTTTATATATTAAAATGATGGGAGAAGAGTGTTTAGGGACTTATATACTTAAATGGCCTTTTTATAATTTACTCTCAAAGAATTTTATAAATACAGTTTAATTAAATAACTTATCAGTGGGCGCATTGAATGTTAGTATCTGTAGCTTATCCAAGGTTTTTTATGTTCCAATAATAATGGATCAGAAGTGTTTTGTCTGCAGAAATGGATAGTTTATTAAAGTAAAATGTTAAAATGATTTCTATACAGACAAAAAAGTATAAAGAATAAAACCCAAAGACAAGGTCATTTTTGAGCATACAATGAACTTAGGCTATTAGCAGACAGCTTGCTGCCTCCAGATATAACCTGTGGTCAGTAATGAAATGCAGCATTCTATTTTTAGTAATTTTGAAAGTGGTCTATTGAATTAGGTGGATAAGATGTCTTGGTTCCTCACACGATGTTCGTCTTGAATGTCAGATAACTTTTATTTATGAGCTGGTCCTTACAAATGAAAGGGTTATTTAGAAATAATGGAATGGTCATTAACGACCCATACCTCTAATAAAATGTAAACAAAACAGCCAATTCCATCTTTGTAACCATTTTGTGTAGCTTCATTCATAGAATTTATATATCAAAATGAATAAAGTATGTTTTCTAGAAATATTAAAAAGTTAAAATCAAATTGTTTTTTAACATTCTAAAAAGGGTATTCATCGCCAATGCTTACATTATTTCACGAGTACACCATTTTTAGTGTCTTAATCTAATTTGTTTCTTGATCAACAACCTCTCTTTATAAATTTATTTCTTAGAATATATTCCAGGTTGAAGTCATGAACGGAAAAATCATTCCCATTTAAATCTGATAACTTAAGATCTCAGAGACCAGTTTGTAATTCTTGATAACTGGCATGATGCACATAATTATCCATTGAAAATCTAGTAGTAGGTGCAAAACAACTTAGCTATGACATTTTGGATGGTACTTATTGCAGTCTATAACACAGATTTACATTTGGCACAATAAATTGGAATAAAAGAAAATTAACACACATTGAAATTGTGTGATAAATTTATTTTATCAGTCTTGCGGTTAGACTAACACTGTGGTGTTTTTAAAAAGCTACTATAACTTTAGTCTCCTAAGTCATAATGATGAAATGATATGATTGTTTATGTATGTGCCTCATCTACGCGAATATATATTATCTGATATGTAATCACCATCTAAAGGGTGAAAATATAGGTGAAATGCGTTGTAAAAAAGGACTGAATTGGACATTTTCGGACTCTGGACAGACACGGGCCTCGGACTTTCGTCTTCTGCATACCCCGCTGATAATGATACGATTTTGACGGTATGTCGAATTTGTATTTGTATTGACTTTGTGTCATCCAGCCAAATTTGATGCCTTGCTGTATGTCTTCCATGTAATGTTTATATGTACTTATGACATAATAGAAATTCGCAACAAATGTAAAAGCTATATGTATAACATTGCTCTGCTGCTTTTAAACATTGCTTTCAACCGAAGTATCATACATTACGTGGGATTTCAAGCATTCTACAGATATATAAGAGTGAGATAGGGCAGTTTTGCCAGCTTGTCTCTGGGTTTTCCACTCTGATCGATAGTCCTAATGAGGCATTTCATAAAGAGGCTTTGAGAAATATACACTATTTATATATGAAACTCAAATGAATGCAAACTAATTCTGGGGGGTTGTTAAAAGTATATCTTAGATTTTGTTTACAATGCATGTTAACTTATTCTGAAGTCAGGGAGTTTTATATATAATGTATCTTAGGTATTGTTTCTCAATGTATGTAAACTAATTATGTTGTCATGGAAATATTAAATATATATCTTAAATCTTATTTCTAATTGAATATAATCTCATTCATGTAGCTTTGTAAATACTTTATCTTACATTTCGTTACGCTAATGTAATGGTGTCTACTTAACATATATTTGACTATTATTTTATCATTCATTTATAAAATTACATGGTTTAAAGTAAATGTGACCTCTTTACTTTCGTTTCGCTGAAATTATTATTTATTTGATATCAATGTCAGTTTATTTCCTGCATTTAATACTCTTCTATAGCTCTTTTGTCAAAATGAATGTTATAAAAATAATAACTGATGTGATTGCTGATATTCTACTGTTTATAGTAGACAAAATCTTATTAAGTGCAGTTCACATGATAATTACTTTTATTCAATACAGTTTGTAAAGAAGAGTCATAATTTTTGTGCATATGTGCATATATTTTATATTCTCATGTTTTTGGAGTATTTTTTTAAGATGTCACTTTATGTTGTGCCTAAAGCTATGTTCTCACCGCCGATCAGATCAACTCGATCGTCCCGATCACATTAATTCCCTGATGAAGCCCGACCAAACTGCATTAAATACACATTCACGACTCCTACACGACCTAAAGTCGACCATGTTTACGACTTCTTCTCGACGACAACCTGACCAACATCCCGACTTCTTCTAGATCACCTAGACCTATACGCGAGTCATACACGATTTCAACTAGACTAACTAGACATTTGCTCGATCCTTGCCAAATTTCCACCGACCAGTTCGGATAATGCTCCAGTAGAAGTCAACATGTTCGTGTACAGATCGGATAAGAGATGTATGCCCGAAGGCGATGTATACCCGACCAAACTAGATCGTTACACGATTAATTCTCGATCAACTAGATCTTCTACTCGATCACTTATCTACTCGATCGCTACTCGATTTTTTTGACATGTCAAAAAAATCGGGTAGGAAGCCCGAGCCATGCCGACCAAGGTAGACCGCTCCGACCATCCCCGATCACACATGCAGACCGAGTTAGACTGGTACCCGATCGCTTGATCGTGCTTGATCGGCGGCGAGAACACAGCATTATGTAAATATGTTGGGCTCTCCCATGTGGAAAATAAAGGTATCTACCATTTCTTGGGTGGCAAAAAGGGTAAAATGTACACCATTGCCGCTAAATCTCGCAACCGCCGCTAAATGCTGCAAAAATATTTGCCTTTAAAGATGTAAATTGATGTTAAAATCATGATCCGCAGTCTTGTGTTAAATATGAGCGAATTGCACGATTAGCACTATTATATGTAGCGGCAGATATCTTACACAAGATTTGGGACTTTCTAAGTATTTTATAAATCAGAATGTTAGTAATTTGATAAAGTTCAAAAATTTGTTGAAACCAAATATAATGATTAGTTTTTGAATGATTGGTACAACACAGTTGATAATCTCCTGAAAAAGTCCTACGTAGGAGTTGTAAACTCCTAATTAGGCTTTTTATCTCCTACGTAGGAGTTATCTTTTTTAAAGAACGGCACTAGGACGCTTCCGCAAAAAAGTTTTTTTCATGTAATCCAATTTTCTTTTGTCTTTAACAATTATTAAAAATTGTATGTATCTCCTTACACTAAAAAGTTAAATCTTTAGTTTTTCGTTAAGTCTATGCATTTAAAATGTTCTCTATGTTGTCCAGATACATTCTTGAAACATGATAGGATCATAAAACATTCAAGGGTGCTGCTATTAGTAATACAGTGAAAAGCCGTGTTATTATAATTAAATGCTCATCACTGACCAGAGGTAGGAAATTTTGGGGAAAACTGGAAATCTTGGGTTTATGCGTAGGACTGATATCCCGCTTTAGCCTGGGATTCAGGGCTTATTCATAACTTACGCGCTATTTCATGCATGCTCGATCGTCATAGCTAGATAACACAACATCTCTGTTTTTTATAGTATCAATATGTCGATTTGCCGAACAGAAGCACATAAAAAATCGACAGACTGGAACCCAGGCTAATTCCGTTTTTGATATGATTGTATAGGCATGTCCCTTATCTTCGGAGCCCATCGACACTTTTTTCTCGGCACTTAATTCTTTTTAACGAAATATTTATTCGTTGTTGCAAAATATTTACTCGTTTTAACGAAGTAATAATTCGTCATTACGAAAAAATTATTCGTTTTTACGAAATAATAATTTGCTTTTACCAAATATTAATTCGTTATTACGAAATATTAATTCGTTCTACGAAATATTTATTCGTTTTTACGACATATTAAACCGTAATTACAAAATACTCATTCGTTTTACGAAATATTAATTCGTTTTACGAAATATTAATTCTTTTTTTCAAAATATTTATTCGTTTTTAAGAAATAATAATTCGTTTGTGTGGAATCTAACTCCCTTTACGATCATGTACCAGGTTCGTTTAAATATAATTTTATATACATTTTCCCTTACCACTACGCTACTATTTTTGATATTTCTATTTCTCTTTTGTACTTTTCTCGTGAAAATAACAAAAGAGAAGATATATATTGACATATCAATGAATAAAAGAATTATTTATAGCAATATATATGTTATGATAAGATTTTATAAGTGGATGACGGCAGATTCCATATTTACGATTTTCGTCCGCCGTGTAATAATTTAAAAGTTAATAACAGACGCAGTTTTGAAGATAGATATAAAAAAATTACTGGTAATATGTCTAAGCTATTATCTATAATCCGGAAAAAAATAGTAAAATAAGATGTATGATTTTAGGTCAAGGACGTTTTGCAACAAAAGACAAATATGTCAGTTTCTAAACTTCCTGCTTTTCTTTCGTCGGCAAAATATTTTTGTTGTAGAATTATTAGTTTTACCCTAAAAAAAGGGATAACCAAAAACAAAATTATTTTCTAAGCCTAAAAGTATGCGACAAGAGCGGATGTCCAATGCAGAAACAAGTTGGTTAGGTTTACTGCCCGCCGTTACATGACTGAAATACTGTTGAAAAACGTTCTTGGCGCTTCTCCCAAAATAAATAAACAAAAAAAGAAAAATGGAAATTGACAGCAATAAATTTTGATACGTTGATTATTAACTTGTGCCAATCATCCAACAATTTACCTCAAAACCCCGTTTTGCATATTAACTTGCTCAGTCAAGCCAGCCAATCGAAGAACTGGAATATAAAAACTTTATAACAGAGAAATGAAGGTTGGTATGGCAGACTGCCAATCAAGTAGGCTATTAGTGGTCTTGCAGATGTAATAAAAAATCTAGCCATTAATCTACCCATTAAATGAACAGATATGATGATTAGATTAAATTACTGTTAACTGTGCGATAATAATATATTTGGTATCAATAGCGACAAAGATCTAGACATCTGAGAGTGCAACTTGTTAGATGTTGTTAAAATATCAACCTTAAAACAATTAAAAGGGAGTTTTTGAGATATTCCTTGAAAGAGGAAAGAAATATACAGTAAGATGTAGAAGATGTAGTTAAAATGATACCCGATTAATACATATTATTAATTATTCAACTTCATCTAAGCGTTTGCGTGATGTTTAAGTCCCGCCTTACATTCACCTTCGAACCTTCATTATGAAACTATTTAGATACATTTGTGTAAGCTTTCCATCTGGCCTACGGTTTTTACCGGTGATCCTGCTGTATGAATGTGTACATGGGGAGTGATTTCCTCAATCGCCAATATCTTAATATCGAATATGACACACATTACCATAATATATATTTATCTAACGCTCATTTGACATATAGGACAACATGGAGAACATTGTTGACAGTTTTCACACACATGTATTCGGAAAAAAACATACATATGGAATAACATGCATTGCAATTGCACAAATATAAATGATCGATATATTGATAGAGTAAAGAAGGAAAATAACTCGATCACATTATTGAGTTCAGATGTTTTTTATGATATTTATTTGAATGACATGGTATTATAAAATGGCAAAAAATTAGAAATTTATGAAGGTTCAACATTTATTAGAACAGCACAGAACAACAGCATATTGACAATATAATGTAAAATATTTAGCATGCATGACCTGTATTATGCAGTAAATGAAACTACATAACAAACATTACTGTTTAATGAGTTATAAGTTCAACCAGCTTTATCAAATATCATTATTTTTTGTGGCGATGTTGTTGTAATGGATACTGTAAAATTTCTGTACATTTTATCTAAAGATATAACTATTGATTTAATATGTTTTGCTACGAAGTAATGTCTAGAAAAATCAGCATGTACTAGAGTGCGAATTTAATTTATGAACTATCAGTCTCTTATAATTCTAAACGGAATGGCCATATACATATGTGTGTAAAGTAATACTGCTTATTTGTATAGACTTGTATATTGTGAATGGAAGAGACAGAAATAAATAAATAAAATATGAATCGACCAGATTGATATCGCTGTAAATGAAATCATTTTGGCTGTTATTATTCTGCATGTATAAATATTTTGCACATTTTACAACAAACATAGAAACAGAGACAGAAAACGTCACACTATAATGGCACCAGGCTGTCCAGTCCTTGCACTATCCACTTATTGCGGAGCGAGAGACTAATAAATCGTAATATTACGATTTGGATGTTGTTTTGTATTATAATTCCGGTGGATCCCGTTCTCAAAGCTGACGATCTCTCGGTAACGAGGTGTTTTATAATAATTCTAAAACCTGAACAATTTGGTACATACGACATGTATGAATAATAAACTATTTCTGAAAAAGAACAATAGTCTTTTGTATCGTGTAATAACTTATAGGCGTTATAACTTCGTGTACCAATGTTAACGTGTTGCCGTTATCATTGAAACCTTTGCAATTCTTGTCAGTTTTTTTGCGCTTTTATGAAAAACTAGCATTTAAGTGTGATAAGTTTTACTATTTCATGTTTAAATGTTGAATTCTGCTAAAGCCGGTGCTAGGGGGCGTGGACGGTAAATTGCACTTTCCAGTACCGTCCATGAACAGGCTCAATCAAACCGAGCCTGCAACATTTTCAATTTTGCCGTGTTGGGCTTTCTTTAGGGATTCTGTATTTATCTATTAAATGTAAAATATAATCAAACATTTATGAACTGTCTGATTAATTGCATACGATATAACTTTGAGTTTACACTTCAAATAAACATTTGTCTTAAAAATGTTTACCAAAATATCTTTTGCGGAGGAAAATAACGCTGAGAGGATACAAATTCGAGTGTAAGATAACTTGTTGCCGTTTTTTAATGAAATGGAATTGATTCCTCATTTACATAAATTACACTTATTGTAACAAATGCAGTGAAAGAAAATACTATCAATTGTCCATAAAAATGATATTACATCGGAAGGTGTTGGTGAGATAATAAATGAAGACAAGTCGAGTTGCAATAAAGTAACTTGGTCACGTTACTTGTCGTGAAAAATTAAAACGTTGAACGATATTTTTGACACTGTGATAATTTCAATGTTCAAACATTTTAATAAGCATTAAATATTTGTAGATGTGTATAACATTTCACGTAAATATCTAATTAACACTTTAAATGAACATTTGTCTTTTTCGTTTAAATTACAATAAGATCTTTGACAGCGGAAAATAACGCCGAGAAGTTACAAATTATAGTGTTAGATAACTTGTTGCCGTAACTAGGGAAATGGTAATGATTCCTCGTGTGTATAAATTACACTTATAGCAAATGCAATCCAATTTAAATATTATCAATTGTCCATCAAAAAAGACTTATATACAATCAAAGGGATGCCTTTAAATATGATTGTGAGATAATAAATGAAGACAAATCGAGTTGAAAAAAAGTAACTTGGTCACGTTATTTTCCGTTAAAATTGAAAACGTTGAACTGTATTTTCGACATTGTGACCATTTCAATGTTCAAACATTTTAATAAACATTACATATTTGTAGACGAGTATAACATGTCACGTAAATATCTAATTAACACTTTAAATGAACATTTGTCTTTTTCGTTTTTACAATAAGATCTTTGACAGCGGATAATAACGCTAAGCGGTTACAAATTCGAGGGTAATATAACTTGTTGGCGTTATTTAATGAAATGGATATGTTTCCTCATTTATATAAATTACACTTATTCTAACGAATGCATTGAAATATAAATATAATCAATTCTGCGTATTATGTATGATATTATGTATGATTCCTTTAAATATGTTGGTGCGACAATAAATGATGACAAGTCGAGTTGCAATAAAGTAACTTGGTCACGTTACTTGTCGTGAAAAATTGAAACGTTGAACGGTATTTTGGACACTGTGATAATTTCAATGTTCAAACATTTTAATAAACATTAAATATATGTAGATGTGTATAACATTTCACGTAAATATCTAATTAACAATTTAAATGAACATTTGTCCTTTTCGTTTTTACAATAAGATCTTTGACAGCGGAAAATAACGCCGAGAAGTTACAAATTATAGAGCTAGATACTTTGTTGCCGTTACTAGGGAAATGATAATGATTCCTCGTGTGTATAAATAACACTTTTAGCAAATGCAATCCAATTAAAATATTATCAATTCTCCATCAAAAAAAGAATTATATACATATCAAAGGGATGCCTTTAAATATGATTGTGAAATAATAAATGTAGACAAATCGAGTTGAAAAAAAGTAACTTGGTCACGTTATTTTCCGTTAAAATTGAAAACGTTGAACTGTATTTTGGACACTGTGACAATTTCAATGTTCAAACATTTTAATAAACATTACATATTTGTAGACGAGTATAACATGTCACGTAAATATCTAATTAACACTTTAAATGAACATTTGTCTTTTTCGTTTTTACAATAAGATCTTTGACAGCGGATAATAACGCTGAGCGGTTACAAATTCGAGGGTAATATAACTTGTTGGCGTTATTTAGTGAAATGGATATGATTCCTCATTTATATAAATTACACTTATTTTAACGAATGCATTGAAATATAAATATAATCAATTCTGCAAATTATGTATGATAGTATGTAACTATGATTCCTTAAAATATGTTGTTGCGACAATAAATGATGACAAGTCGAGTTGCAATAAAGTAACTTGGTCACGTTACTTGTCGTGAAAAAATAAAACGTTGAACGGTATTTTGGACACTGTGATAATTTCAATGTTCAAACATTTTAATAAACATTATATATACGTATATGTGTATAACATTCACGTAAATATCTAATTAACAATTTAAATGAACATTTGTCCTTTTCGTTTTTACAATAAGATCTTTGACAGCGGAAAATAACGCCGAGAAGTTACAAATTATAGAGCTAGATACTTTGTTGCCGTTACTAGGGAAATGGTAATGATTCCTCGTGTGTATAAATAACACTTTTAGCAAATGCAATCCAATTAAAATATTATCAATTCTCCATCAAAAAAAGAATTATATACATATCAAAGGGATGCCTTTAAATATGATTGTGAAATAATAAATGTAGACAAATCGAGTTGAAAAAAAGTAACTTGGTCACGTTATTTTCCGTTAAAATTGAAAACGTTGAACTGTATTTTGGACACTGTGACAATTTCAATGTTCAAACATTTTAATAAACATTACATATTTGTAGACGAGTATAACATGTCACGTAAATATCTAATTAACACTTTAAATGAACATTTGTCTTTTTCGTTTTTACAATAAGATCTTTGACAGCGGATAATAACGCTGAGCGGTTACAAATTCGAGGGTAATATAACTTGTTGGCGTTATTTAATGAAATGGATATGATTCCTCATTTATATAAATTACACTTATTCTAACGAATGCATTGAAATATAAATATAATCAATTCTGCAAATTATGTATGATAGTATGTAACTATGATTCCTTTAAATATGTTGGTGCGACAATAAATGATGACAAGTCGAGTTGCAATAAAGTAACTTGGTCACGTTACTTGTCGTGAAAAATTAAAACGTTGAACGGTATTTTGGACACTGTGATAATTTCAATGTTCAAACATTGTAATAAACATTAAATATATGTAGATGTGTATAACATTTCACGTAAATATCTAATTAACACTTTAAATGAACATTTGTCTTTTTCGTTTTTACAATAAGATCTTTGACAGCGGAAAATAACGCCGAGAAGTTACAAATTATAGTGTTAGATAACTTGTTGCCGTTACTAGGGAAATGGTAATAATTCCTCGTGTGTATAAATTACTCTTATACCAAATGCAATCCAATTAAAATATTACCAATTCTCCATCAAAAAAGAATTATCATATACAATCAAAGGGATGCCTTTAAATATGATTGTGAGATAATAAATGAAGTCATATCGAGTTGAAAGTAAGTAACTTGGTCACGTTATTTTCCGTTAAAATTGAAAACGTTGAACTGTATTTTGGACACTGTGACCATTTAAATGTTCAAACATTTTAATAAACATTAAATATTTGTAGACGAGTATAACAAGTCACGTAAATATCTAATTAACACTTTAAATTAACATTTGTCTTTTTCGTTTTTACAATAAGATCTTTGACAGCGGAATATAACGTCGAGAAGTTACAAATTATAGAGTTAGATAACTTGTTGCCGTAATTAGGGAAATTGAATTGATTCCTCGTGTGTATAAATTACACTTATAACAAATGCAATCCATTTAAAATATTATCAATTCTCCATCAAAAAAGAATTATATACAATCAAAGGGATGCCTTTAAATATGATTGTGAGATAATAAATGAAGACAAAATCGAGTTGAAAGTAAGTAACTTGGTCACGTTATTTTCCGTTAAAATTGAAAACGTTGAACTGTATTTTGGACACTGTGACCATTTCAATGTTCAAACATTTTAATAAACATTAAATATTTGTAGACGAGTATAACATTTTTTCACGTAAATATCTAATTAACACTTTAAATGAACATTTGTCTTTTTTGATTTTACAATAAGATCTTTGACAGCGGAAAATAACGCCGAGAAGTTACAAATTCGAGGGTAATATAACTTGTTGGCGTTATTAAATTAAATGGATATGATTCCTCATTTATATAAATTACACTTATTCTAACGAATGCATTGAAATATAAATATAATCAATTCTCTATAAAAATGTATGCTATTATGTATGAATCTTTTAAATATGTTGGTGCGACAATAAATGATGACAAGTCGAGTTGCAATAAAGTAACTTGGTCACGTTACTTGTCGTGAAAAATTAAAACGTTGAACGGTATTTTTGACACTGTGATAATTTCAATGTTCAAACATTTTAATAAACATTAAATATTTGTAGACAAGTATAACATTTTTTCACGTAAACATCTAATTAACACTTTAAATGAACATTTGCCTTTTTCGTTTTTACAATAAGATCTTTGACAGCGGAAAATAACGCCGAGAAGTTACAAATTATAGTGTTAGATAACTTGTTGCCGTTACTAGGGAAATGGTAATGATTCCTCGTGTGTATAAATTACTCTTATACCAAATGCAATCCAATTAAAATATTACCAATTCTCCATCAAAAAATAATTATATACAATGAAAGGGATGCTTTTAAATATGATTGTGAGATAATAAATGAAGTCAAATCGAGTTGAAAGTAAGTAACTTGGTCACGTTATTTTCCGTTAAAATGGAAAACGCTGAACTGTATTTTGGACACTGTGACTATTTCAATGTTCAAACATTTTAATAAACATTAATTATTTGTAGACGAGTGTAACAAGTCACGTAAATATCTAATTAACACTTTAAATGAACATTTGTCTTTTTCGTTTTTACACTAAGATCTTTGACAGCGGAAAATAACGCCAAAAATACAAATTCGAGTGTAATATAACTTGTTGACGTTATTTAATGAAATGGAATTGATTCCTCGTGTGCAAACATTACACTCATTATAACAAATGCAATCAAATAAAATATTATCAATTCTCCATAAAAATGAATGCTTTTGTATCGGAGGAATGCCTTTAAATGTGTTTGCGAGATAATAAATAAGACAAATCTAGTGCAAGAAAATAACTTGGTCACGATATTTTTTCGTGACAAAAGAATTAATTACGTTGAACGGTATTTTGGACTCTCTGATAATTTTCAATGTTCAAACATTTTAATAAACATTAAATATTTGTAGACGAGAATAATATATCACGTAAAGTTTTTTTGTACATACTTTTCTCCATGAATAGGATGAACTATTCTTCTAAAAAAAGAACACTTGTCTTTTGCAGCTGTAATAACTTACAGGCGTTATAACCAACATAACGTGTTAACGTTACTATTGAAACGACCGTGGTCGATTATTTGTTTCGCTTGTACCTTTGCGTTTCTTGTTGGGGTTTTGCGCCTTTTATGAAAAACACCATCCAAGTGTGATAATTTTAAAATGCCAAAAACAAATGTTAGTTTTTTGTACACGATATAACCTTTTAACATCCAATTAACACTTTCAATGAACATTTGTCTTTTCCTTGTTTTGACAGCGTAAAATAACGCTGAGAAGTTACAAATTCAAGTTTTTGATAACCAGTTGCCGTTACTTAATTAAATGGAAATGATTCCTCGTGTGTATAAATTACACCCATTATAACAATTGTGATAAAATAAAATTATTATCAAGTCGCCATCAAAAATGAATGATATAAAACTGAATTAAGACACATCTATTAGCAAAAGAATTACTTTTGATTTTTCACGAAAATGAAAACGATGAACGGTATTTTAGACAATGACAATTTATAATCAACAGTGCTCAACATGAGATACTGTCGAAAGGCATAAAATATCATATAAAATTATAAAGTGTTGTTGTTATCATTGAAACGTTCGGACTGGCCATTTGCAAGTAAGAAAAGAATAAAAATCATTACAAACACACTGGACGAAGACGTGCCCCTATCAGTTTAAACGAAATTTTATTTATTAACTTATTTTTGTGCATAAATTATGCTTGATCGATAGTATTATCGAATATAGTTAATAACATATACATTGGCAACAATATTAAAATAATAAGTAACATCTGCAGCGGGGGATCTTTTACCACAGACGCTGCTATAACCTATTACAGATACAATATTTTTAGCTCCATGCTCCATTACTTCATGTACATGTGTTGGTTAGAAAAATAAATAGCAAGTTGCTGATATAAGTTTTTTTACTTTATCAGACAAGAAAAGTAAATGCCGTTATTGATGAAACGGTTATGATTACTCATTTACCGCCGTCTAGAAATAAAAAAAGATCAAAATACCTCTACAATAAAATACTTTTTTATCGGTTCTTTTTGGTCACATTGCTTTGTTCGAAAATAAACCTTTGAAAAAGTCATGTCCACAAACTTACAAGGAAACAATTTATTTAACATTATTTAACCTGTATATGAAATATCAATATTGATTCAGTCTAACATTATTTAAGCTGTATATTGATTCAATCTCACAAATTTATATTAACATTGCAGACAAAAATTGAATTATGAAAACTACAACAGTTCTGTAGTACATAACCATATTAAAGAATGGTAGACAATCGGGATTAAAGCTTGATAGGCAAGCACGAGTTATTTTTCTTGTTTCCCCTACTTTCAAGAAATAACGTGTAAGAGTTATACATGATTTTGTAATACAATTTTTCAAAAGCTTTGCGCACAGACTTTTCAGCTCTGCGCACAGAGTTTAAGGCAGACATGTGAAAGCACATTGTTTATACTTTCAAAAAAAAATTACCAGAACAATAGGAAAATTTTGATATTCTCGGTACAGCGATCTCAAAATTAGAAAAAATCGGTCATTTTTGAGCTAAAAATAGCACATATTTAAAGTTTAGTAGACCGTGACATGATTCTGAGATCAATTAACCTGTTGATTTATCGGTACGTTACAATATACGTGTACATACAGTAACTTTTCAATGAAAACGGAGAACATATACGAATAAAATAAACATTTACAAAGTTGATCCTGTTAGTAAACAGATAAAATTTTATAACGGCTATGGGTTATAAAAATGATAACGTGTTTAAGTTACACCCCTGACTGCTTTTTGGAGCTCAACGTTCATTCCTTATAAAAAATAATTTCAATATTTACGTATTTGATATTTGAAAATGGATGCCCATAATAATTATTTTACCATTTAAACGACACTTGCTATTTAAAGATTGCTATCAATTTAGAAGCACAGAAATGTCTTATCTGGATTATTCTCTTTTATTGTTATCAATATTATTTCTGAAAGTAGAAACACTTAAGATATTAAGTATAGCAAACCATATGCTGCTATCTAATGCAATAAATACACATGTATAAATAAGATCCAATTTAGCATTTGATTGTATTAAATTAAGTTAAAGTATGAGAGTCGTTTTAAACAGAATAATAAGTAAGTCTTCAAAATACTATTTTTTAAAAGGGTGTCGGGTTGGACTAATCTACTTATCACAGTGATAGACCCAGTTGTATATAATTTGTTGAAATTCTAACACGACACTAACTTGTCAATACATCAGCTTGCTTGTATTGTAAACCAAGTTTATTGACCAGGTCATTAGCCATAAGAAGAATACCTATATATATCTGGTCAAACATTTCCGCCATACTTAAAGACCTTGCATTTATTTTCTGGCTAAAATGCGTCTGATTGATATGACAGAAGTAGATTGACATAATCCGAACAGAAATCTGAAGTCTGCGACATTGTCATTGTTGTGGGCACATATTGACTGTGTCTGCTTATGATCGATATAGAAAAAAAAGATAGTTCATATCAACAACCCTGGCTTACTCATTGCTTGACATTTAAAGAAAAAATGTTGTTAAAAGAGCTCATCTGTTGTCAAAAATCATGAAATCTAAACATTTGAAATTCTTACATGTACATAGATCATCTTAAGCACTTAAAACAGAAAAAAATCAGCAAATGTTAATAAAGAAACATCCTCAGAATTTTATGGGATTTCAATTAGTGTGCAATTCGTAGCCCGTTTGGATAAAAAGCATTGCAACGCTTTGCATGTTTTGATGATTTTGCACAATATAAATGGTTAATCTGGACAAAAGGGATGTGAAAATGATCTACATATTTGCACAAAAATTATTAGTCAAGAATATATGAATTGTATACAAACTTAGAAAAATATTTCCATTTCCGACAGGTAAAAGAAAACCTTGGTGTACACACTTTAAAGATCAAATCTAGAATAATCTGCATATATGTTCATATGACAGTGGTCATGGAACGTGTAATGTAACACTTGTGATATTTCGAGATAAGTTATGTATTGTCCTCGAATAGAAATTCGTTTGTATTGAATTTGAAAGCAGACAAAATGGGTTAATATTGTTCAAGTAATATATATTACAATATTCATTTTGATTCGTTTGCTCTTATCTTAATATTACTAGAATGACTCCTTTTTACATACACCCGGGCGCAATAAAATGGTTGGAAGTTATGATTTTTAATACAAACTCAGGTTTTATTATTTCTATGAATGAATTTTATAATGAGACCTACTTTTGAGAGAATTAATTTCATGTCTCTTATTGAATAATTACAATTCAACTTTCACAACATTATTAGGCTTTCAACAGTTTCTTTATTTTGTTTAACATTAGGTACTTGTTAAATGAAGTTAATACTGGGGGTAGAGATGTCTATAATTACAGTTCAAAAATGAATATCAATAATTTTCTCTTTCAAGTCAGTGCTGTAATTTCATTTACAAGAATCGCGCCTTTTAAAAGGCAAGCCTGTCTTCTTTAATAGTTGGTTCATTTTTCTAATTTTCTTAAATTTTATTTGAAGAATAGATTGCCCACCCTACATTTTCAATTGAAATTGATAGCATTTGTTCATTGCAATGTCATTAAAACTATGTTTTTTGCACTGATGGGGAATGTTTCTATAACTTTATTCGTATTGATTTTAAATATTTTCTTCTGTAGGATTTTGTTTAATAAATGTTCTGTTACTGCTAAACTCATATGCTTAAAGTACTAAAATACTTTCGGTTTTCATCTCTTCATAAAAACGAGTCTCTTCTTTGTTAAACAAAAATATCCATAAGCTATAAAAGTACAGCCTGACATGTTTACACTCTAATTGAAGTGATAAGCATTCTTAATAATTGATATCGAGGCTTTGGTGCGAAAAAGCTGTAAATCATATTACATAATGAAGGAGTAATGTCCTTTTCTCTCCGATCCATCGATACCTTGATATTTAAAAGATGGCAGGTGGGTGGTGAGTTACATCAAATATACAAATTGTAAGACGTTTCAAAATTGCAAGTTTGATTTAAACGACAAATGTCTCCTATCTTTTGCGATCTTTGCCTCTGGCAGTCTATTGGAATTTACATGAACAGTAACTAAACTTTCTTTAGAATATTTCACGATAAAAGAAAAGAAAATAGTTTAAAAGACATGACGAGAAAGAACGTTTTTTTTTCAAGATGCATTTGGTGAAGGTCTAGACCGGCCTGTGAAATTTTCTCAATCCGTTTATTTTTCTCTTAAATTTGACATAGTGTGTTTTTGTGTGCCTACGTGCATGCGTGTGTGTGTTATTTTCAGAATTATTTCACGAATATTTTTTTAAATGAAGAAAATGATAGACATTTTAATCGTGTTTTACTGCAATTTGAACAGAAATCGCACAAAAATACGATTTTATTTTTTATTCAGAATAATTATTTAGAAATAAAAAAAAAATGATCAAAAATTTTAAAAGCTTTCAACTAAAATTGGGACAAGAATCGCACAAAAAATACGATTTTCTGGAGGAACTAGTTTTGCACATGACGTTTTTAGTTTACACTTTGTAGTTTGACTACTAGAAGAATTCGGGGAGCTACTACGCTCAACCAGACATCGGCGTAACACTTTGGTAAAGGTTTTGCACGCAAGTTGGTATTTCAAAACGTACTGAAGGGAATGGGTTGAACATGTTTAAAGGTCACTGTTTAAGGTACGTAACTTCAAATACTGATTTTGATAGAAATATGGCCCTTTTAACTCTTCATTATCCTAGCTCTTGTTTTATCATCAAGGTCTGAAAAAAGTCAAGCATGTTGACTTACCGACAGGTCTTGCTGCCTTTAACATTTTACAAACATGCGATCATTGTTCTGTACACAATGTTTTCATCTCTGACATAGCATGTACGTAATATGAATTCTCTTTTCAAAGGCGATAGAATGAAATATCTTTTCGAACAACTAGAACCAGTTACAGCAAGGTGTATTGACCTTACTATATTACTGTATTAGGTATCTTATGGACTTTTCAATGATATTAATGAAGAAATTATTTATATCTTAAAACAGTACTTCATTAAAATGTTGCACAAAAACTTGTGCCTACCGGCATTGTAACCTTAGACCTTTTGCATTTTAAGCAAGCAAGTTAAAACTAGGACCACAAACTTCCATGTCAAAAAAAATAAAATAAGCAAACAGGATGATCTAAATTTAGAATTTCCATTATGGTTTGTAATCCTTTGGCGCCATTGTTGATGTATGTAAGAATCTAAACACATTTTTTACGCTTCTGACGTTAGTGAAGTTTCTTTACTCATGTAAGGCGTAACGTTGTTATTTCTCTATAGAGTATAAAATATTTGTTTCTATCATTTAACTGTAACATTATCATGTAATGATCTATACATACATTTATCTTAAATTCATCTCTGTGCAAAATGCTTTGCAAATGTAATTGCTGTTTGATGTTTGCTATGTCATTTTCTCCTTTCAGCATCTCGTTTTAACAACGCCCACTCATAAAAACTCCTTTGTATGTATGTTTTGGACATTTTGAAGAACACTTGTTTGCTTTTAAATTCATCTGTGAATAAAGAAATACAAGAATGTATAATCTTGAGTACTGTCAAACACAATTTCCTCTAAAAGTGGAAACACTTAAGACAACAATAATAACCAAACATAATTATATTGTCGTCATCAAATGAAACAAGAGAATCGAAATAGAAGATTTTTTGAAAAAAGAGTGATGTTTTCAATCGTTGTAACGTATAACATATAAAACATTTATTTTATATATAAACGCTTGTTATGAGATTTTGAGAAGCCAACAGCGTCAAATCTTTTGTTTTATTGAATGTTTTGCAAGAACTGTTACAAAATGACAATAAATATTATATTAGGTGTGATTGTACCGTGAGGAAAAACTATTCGGCAAACTTATAAGCAGACTTATATACGAGTATATTCTGAAAAAAAAATAAACACACCAAAAAAAAACACTTTTAATGTATCTGGAAAATAGAAAACCCCAAAGGTGTCCACTGAGCATTTTTTATTTAAATGGCCAACCATCATTACGTTTTCAATTATAAAACATTTCCGACATACATGTCCTTAACTTTTGTCAATTTGTCTTAAACCAAACTAACAATTCATTCATTAATAGTGTTCAATTTTATTGTTTTACTCTCTTTAGACACAATAATTATTTAAAGCACAACATCTTTCTCTAACTTTGGAAACCTTTGATTCAAGAAAGGCATTTTTCATTTCAATTAAATCTCAACAGTCATTTTCTAAAAAGTACAGTGCTTATTTTTTTAAGACTGAAACATTGTGTATTGTATTTGCTTATATATGTTTTATAAGTACTTTTTATCAAACAAATTCACACAAATATAACTTCGATTGTATCTAATCCGTAACTGTTTTCACTATCAATTACTGGTCAATCTCCATTTTAATAGTCAGTCTCTAACTCTACTTCAATTTAACTTGAAAAATGAGTGTAATGTCACTCTAAGCACAAAATCTCTTTCTTGATCAGTTTTAGGAAACTAATTCAGTAAGGATAAATTAATTTGAGGAATGATCATGTTAAATACTTTGGAAGATTCAATTCATAATAAAAGCAAACTCGGAGCCTGGCCTGCAGTGTCGTCTGATATCTGAGAGAAATATAAATTTTCAGATGTTTTGGTAAGATATTATCATGATTATTTTCATCTAATTGATCTTGAAATTTTATTTTATCTCTCCAGCTCTTAACAAGTTGTCGTTTGATATTTCAGCTTTTTAGAAAGTCAATAAATATGTAATTTACATGATTTCATTTTGCCGAGATATTTTATACGTTAGAGAAATATGTCCACTCAAATGAAAAAGAGTGCCGTAAAGCAACTTCAAGTTGACGTAAATATTCTATCAGCTGAGAGTAAAAGCGAGGATGTGCACTTTCTTAATTCAAATCAAGGTATGCGTTGCTTGCAATCGAACATGCAAATAACTGGCAAACCAAATAGCAAACACTGTTGTGAACAGTATAATGTAAATCTGTTAGGAATAAAACAAATTAGACTCACAGGAAAAGCTCGACGCTAGCGGCAAACGTAACAGTAAACTTTGCGTCATTTGCAGATTTCCTTGTTATACCTCAAACAACTAAAATTGTAGGAGGATATACTGGTTTGAGGCTTTCTGACCGTCTCCAACAATAAACAGTAAATGAAATTGACATTGTAAGAAAAGTGTTATTTATAAAAGAAAAACGACAGTTACACTGACAAACAATATGTAAAAATATGTTTGAATATATATTCATATTTACTGCTTGCTATTAACTTCACATAGAAATAAATGCAAAAACAACACAGCTGATCTTTTCAATGTTTGTTTAAGATAACATTTAAGACCATTTTACCCCTCGATTTTGTAGATTAGTTGTCTAAATCATGCAAAACTAAAAGTGTTATGACGTATACTGGTTTGTGGTTTGTATGCCCGTGTCTGTAGATGAAATTTTGTGAGCTCAAGCAATTTAAATTGAACGTGACAGGCGTAATGCACATAAGGTGTACTGCATCTTGAAAGGAATTTCAGGTAAACCTATAAATGACCTTACAGGTCAATTACTTAAATTAAAAATTGACCATAAGTATATTATCAACGGGTTTATGTTTTTCTCATACTTTGAACATACCATTAGGTGTCCTAATCTGCACTTGACCTTGATATTTTATGATTTTGAATGACCTTAAGCTTTACAATTATAAATTTACTAATTTTGCTCAATTTGACCATAACTTCATTATTTCATTGATTCAAACAAAGCAACACACATGATAAAACTAGCATGATGAATAGTTAGGTATGACCTTAAAACCTAAAATGAACCTTGCATTTTGTGTTGTTTGAATGTGCAGATTTGGATACTTGGACTAAACAACATTTTAGAGAAAATTATCCAGATGAGGTGTATATTATTTCAATCAGAAATAAAAGTTAAATTGGTCTTAAAAATTGATCACCTTCAGTGAAATTAGTAGTTTTATATGTTATGTTGACAATTGTACGTAACAGTTCTAAAACGGCTCTTATACAGTCATACATTATCTTTCTTGTACTTTAAACAAAGTTTATTGACATGCCATTAACCTCAAAAAGAATACCTATCTAGTATAATATCCGCTAGACTTTCTAGACTAAACATTTATTTTCTTGTTTTGTGTCTGCTGACAGTAATAATTCATTGGGTTTGTAGTCAACATATAACACTCAAAAACTCGCAAAACTCGCAGACATTGCAAACATTGTATGTACGAATTGATTGAGTTATTTGGTTGTAAAAATAAAGTCTTCCGGCCAGGACCCTTAACACTGACAAATATGAACAATATCTGCAGACTTTACACATGTCAGTGGTCATAAAATCTTTAATGTGACACTTGTGCAATTGAATGGAAATCTGCATATGACACTCGAGTAAATGAAGTTATTCATTAAGGCTCATTTTCACTGAAACAATTGTCAAGCTAATATTACAATAGTTAACAGCATACAGGAGTCGTCGGAATGAATGCTTCAACATAACTTAAATCATATTATGATCTTTAAAGAAAATTTAACATCCTGACAAAAGTGTTTTGATGTCATTTGTTATTTCTTGTTGAAACATATTTTCAATAGAAGACTACATTGATATAAGCAGTTACTAATCAAATGCTAAAAGTACAGTTTTACATGCATACCACTTAATTGTAGTCACTGTGGTTTTTCAGTTATCAACGCTACCATCATAATACTTGATTTTGCCAGACTGACATTTAAAAGAAGATGACAAGAATATTCCAAGTAATAAGACAGACAAGTATACAATTAGACGTTTCAAAGCTGCAAGTTCTGATTAAACGGACACGCATTTTATCCTTTACTGTCTTTGCCTTTGGTAATCTATAGGAATTTACTTGAAAAGCTACTTGATAGTTTGAACCTTTTCATCAAAAGTTAGAAAACCAAAACATAAAAACTAAAGCTTAGACGTAACGATTATTTTGTAAATGTAACTAAACAAGACATAAAACAAAAAAGAAAACTGGCATAATAATCACTTTATCAAAGATACCTGGTGGTCTAATAGTTTTGAAGGTTTTTAATTGCATGCATACGTTTCTTCTATCTCTTTGGCATTTCCAATTGTTTTATTTAAGCAAAAACATAATATAATAGTTTTATTTATAATACATTTTTTTCAATTTCACAACCTATATTTCTTCGCGGGCTTGACTGCTATAAACCCAAGTCGTATTTCACCCACTGATATTTATCATAATTATGCTCATTTATTTTATTTGCCGATGTTTGGGTTTGCTCAAACAACTCGTTAGATATTTTACAGCATTTTCCTTTCTAATAAGATTTCAACAGTCGTTTTCAAACGGTACAAACCAAAAGTTATAAAAAATAAAAAGCATAAATCGTGAATCTCTCTAAGCTGTAAACATGACACGTTATTTTATCTATTCTGTATCAAACATTTGTACGTTTCCCTGTATCCCTTTACTGTTAACGTGATTTCACAATGATCTTTCAGACATGCATTTTCTATTTCATATTTGCTATGTCATTTCCTCAATATAACATCTGGTTGTACCTGCAATAATTTATATGAGCTCCTCACAATCATTTGTATGCATTGTTGTACATTTTGAGAAACATATGGTTGCTTTTAAAGCTATTTGTCAATCTGGATACACAAGATGGTACCATCGATATAACTTCCTCAAAATGGGACCATTTTCAAAGTAGCAAGAAATGATAACAAAATATATCTTTTTGTTTTGTTATCCAATGGAATAAGAAAATTGAAACTTGTGTGAACAGGGTGATATTAAAAAAAATGTTGTTGTTTTTCCTCCAATCTTTGAAAAGTATGGAGCCATTTTACATTTATTTTGTATAAACGATTATTATACATAATTAGGCGTAATTGTGCAGTATAGATTAACTAACTATTCGGAACACATATCAGCTACATGTAAAACATATATTTACTGCAAATGATAAATTTTAACATATCGGGAGAATTGAAACCCCAGGGCATTTACAACGAATTGGTTAATAAACATTACCACCTCTACCATGTACATATTTCATTTTGATATATCATTCTAAAAATACAGCAGATGATAGCGGTTTTCTTTTCTTGTACATGTGTACTTAAAGGGAAGTTTATTGACCGCGTACAAGTGCCGTTTAGCCTTGACATAAATGACATTATCTATGAGTGCATTTCCTATTTTCTCGTACAAACAACATAACTTAGCATTGGTAATAATTACGCCTTGACCATTTTACTGATAAATTTCCGTCTGTACATATAAGAAATTATATTTATGCATTTTAGTTGTTTACTAACAATGCAATAAGGTCGGTAGCTATATGAAATTTGTTTGATTAGATGGAGCTAAATATACACTTTGCACATAAACTTGTATCCTTTTAAAGTAGAAAATTGTCATATTTCAAAGTTATGATAAAATCTTTATAAAACTTTACGAGTATATTATTTGTTTTACCAATGACGTAACATTATATCATCTTTGACAAAGCGAAGAGAATTGTCGTCGCTTACTTTCGTTCTTTAGTTCAAATAATCATCTTGCTTAAAATTTTATTAGTGAATTTTAAAGTTGATTTCTTGTTGAATGAAAGATAAAATAATTTATTATGTTTCTATTCCCCTAAAGTTAAGTCTTCATGCAAAATATGCATAATGTAACAATGAAAAGAGAATGAATTAATGTGTCGCACCAGATATCACGTTATGTTATATGCTCCATATCTGATTTTACCAAATATGTTAACTTGTAACGACTGTTATATAATCTGTAATGGCCTTAGCAAATGTAAAAAAGCTCGTCTGACAAATCTCCTTACTAATGGAATTGGCCTGAAATTATCAACGGTTGCACTCACAGAATTGATCGAGTCAATTAGATTTAAGTGAACCGGAAAAAAAGCATTATAACATGTTTTATATGGCGGACATTTCCAAATTGAACTTACGATTTAACAATAAAATAAGTCTTTGTTCATAGCTGCCATGCCTTTAGGCCTGTGGTATGCATTTTCGCCAATATGTCAAATAGTGAGTGATATTCTAAAAACCATATTGGAATATTGCTGGATGTTTTCATAGGGGTTTTAAAACAAAATAAATAAATGACAAACTTGTTGTGATTTAATGGAAGTGTGACTTAATAAGAGATTAACTGGTTATAACCAGAATGTTTTCTGAACATGTTATTTATGTATGTATCTCAAAAAACATTATTGTTCTCTTTTAAGTTATTCTGAACATAAATAAAGATGAGAATATCACTCAAGCCCTAAAACATGAGTTTTGTTCGAAAATTTTGTTTGAAACGACATTAAAATAAGTACTATCTTCCAAGAATACTGCATTTCTCCAGTAATATCTATTTATTTCCTATTTTACCGGGTGGTGTTTTGATATGAAATATGCGATATTTAACTTTTTGTCAATTTGTCTTTAACCCAACTGAAAATTCATCCATTAATATTCTTCATTTTCATTAATTGTGTTTGACACTGAATGATTTGCTCTAAATAAAGCACAATCGATATTCTTTAGAAAGGATAACCAGTGACGTGAAAGACATTGTTCATTTAAATTAAATATCAGCAGTCTTTAAGTAAAGAAACAATGCTTACTTTTCCAAGGCTGAAATATTGTGTATCGTTTTTCCTGATAAATGTTTCATTAATATTAATATCAATTGAATTCATACAAAGGATACTTCGTTTATATTTTAGTACCCGTCTATCTTTCCGTCCGATAGCCTATTACTCATGATAAAATGTGGCATGCAACTATGAGGGCACACATTTTAAATTCTGAAATTCTGTTCATGTAATTGTTTGATTTATTCAGGAATTGTAACATGTGCAAAAAGTCGATAGATGTCAGTGTATACGTGTTCTGTTAAGAATACATACCATCGCGGAAAACAAAAAAACTGAAATATATACTTACTGTAATAGTAATATTTAACAAATTAGGGAAAGAAATAGAAAATCTAAAATAATCTATAAAATATTGGTGTATTTAAATGGCCAATAGTCAATACATGTTTATTATGCATCTGCGATTCACATATAACATATATAATGTGCTAGTTTTATAAATGGTTTTTACAGTAAATGCTCAAGAAATTTCTTCCTTGTACTAATGGCAAAGTTGATTAATAAATACGATTCCGCCATAAGCCTTGACACGGATATTGCTCTTTTCTTATAGTGCATTTCCTTTTCTCCTAAAAAACATCACTAGATATAGAATATAAGTTCGCATTATTAATTTACTGTAAAATATACTTCCGTATAAGTTAACGATGATATTGATATACATTGTACTTTAACTAATGTTATGATATATAATTAACTCGGTAAATATCTGAAATATGTTTGATATGATGTAGATAAATGAATGCATTGTGCATGAACTAGAAATTGTTTTTTTTTTTAATTCAAGTAGGAAACCATTATTTTCACATAGTATGAGTTACCTCCCCTAATCGCCATTGAAATCAATATGTGCCTAAGAAAAAAATCTCTGATAATTTATCATATATATGTAAGCTGATAAAAACTTTTTCAATATCAGTCTTTTAATTGCATTAATATTTTCTTCAGCTATGTCATGTTTATGATAAACCATTACCATCATTTGTGATATGTTGACTTTTTATAATCATTATAATATTATATGGAGATCGTTGCCGTCTGCGATGTGTAAATTACTTTCTTTGTTCACCTTACGATAATTTACTTTCCAATATTTTTAAGAAAATAACAAGATGGAGGCATGCTGCTTTTTCGAGTGAAAAAATACAAGCACATTAATTTTCTAGGCAGTGTATATATAAGGCAACTTTCAGGCCTTAATTGTAGAGAAAGACCGCAGTTGCCCCTCCGTGCATTATTTCAGGCACAATCGGGCACCTTAGTAAAATCAGCTATCTTCCGTAACCTAGCTCGATAGCTTTCTCACATGAAGGAATCCGAACTCCTTGCGGGATTTTAAGCTACAACGGTAGGGGCTAGTGGTTTTGAAGCCAACGACTTTAACCGCTCGGTCAAGGATGCCTCTTAATAGCGACAAAGAGCCAATAATAATAAAGATAGTAAAATAAGTAATGATATCAATAAATAATGATGATGAGGGTAATGTTGTTGTTGTTGATGATGATGATGATGATGATGATGATGAAAGAAATAAATATTGATCAAATGTGCTTAATAAGAATTAAAGAATGCAAGAAGTTTATATAATGATATTCCCAAGCTGAAACAGAATGCCTCCAGATAAATGCTAAAATGTTCATGATTATAATTATGCGCAACGTCTTTCATTTTTAATCCGACTCTATACTCATTTGATTAATCGTGTTATAATTAAGTTTGTTGTGAAACAAAGATCCCCTTTTCTATTCCCGTAACAAATAATAAGAGTTCATTGTCATGATTAAATTCACCATTCTATAAAATTAAATCAAAATACCGTCATTTGTAAACTGTTTCACCATGTGGGCTTTAAAAAGTATTTGCTAGTCTAGAAAATACAAAACAGTCTTCAATTTTCGTACCTTTATATGGAATATTTCCTTAAAAGGCCATATAATTCAAAACAATCACTGCAAAGCATCTGCTACAGTAACCTTATACAGCATGACAAAAATCCATGTGAAATTAGACAGATTGCTACGAACTTGGATGCTCATGAAAATACTATTTTGTCAAGAACATTTAATTGTCTCAATCTGTATGTATTCAGTAGCCGCTGATCCTAATAGGATGACTTTAGTATGACACTTGATTCGGATGCATTTAGATGACTTTACAGCGCCAATAGAGGCATTTGTTGGACGTTTATAAATGGGAAGTATTGCAAAATCTGTTTTATAAAACTGATTATTTATTATCTAGAATGCTTAAGTTTTAAGTTACATTTTAACCTTTTGAATTTTAAGTGATAAATCTCTAACATTTTACATGGCTAGGCACTAAATGAATAAAATATAATTCTTGACAGCCATCTTGATATCTATAAACAAACCATAAAAAAGTATTTCGTATAGACGCCTTAGAGCGGCCTTCAAATTTTCTAAAGATCAAATTATAATAAATATGTTGATTTTAGATGAATTGTTTCATATTTTGTCAAATCAAAAGAATTACAGTAAGTGTAAAATAAAAATGCATAAACAATAAGGAAATCCCTCGATACCTCTAATCTACCGCTCTCTATATGTAAAGTAGTAAAGCGGACGATTCGTTTTCCAATCTTCTATTTAAAAAAAACAACAAACTGTTTTGAAGAGGCTTAAGGTGACAACGGAGTCAATTATCACTGAAAATACCTAAAATGAGATTTTTTGCTAAGTAGATTTATCAACCTTTTCTGAACACATTCGTGATTTAATTTTGGAAGCAGTTAGTCCAAAAAATGTGTTTTTAAACGATTTAAAACGGTACCTATACTATTTGTATCTGCTATTCGCGTAACCTGACGATTATCGATAACGCTCCGCCCCCTGTTGAGGCATCAATGAGGGAAATCGGTAATTCCATATATCCGTGAATTACAGGTCCATACAGGTCCATACTTCTCGTAATACATGTATCGTTCATCTACCGTACATCTTTTATGAATATCTCAACATTTAGCCTTTTTTATAAATTAAGAAATTGTCGGCCAATGTACGTAACATAATGTATGAAACATAAATAATTAAGCATAGCGGCAAATCGCACGACCACGGGGTTGATTAAAATGTAGTTGCTAAAATATCCTTAGACCACAGCTGTTTTCTCTAGGCCAATCAGAGAGGATTAAAAGTGTTTGATATATCCAACACATCACAGTAAAGTGTTTGATATAACTATCATGTTTGTATTCAACTGAAAGGAAAAACCCATTATGTGCACGCTTTATGAGGGGAAAATTTCTATGTACATGTATATTGTAAAGTAAATAGTGTAATTCCCTGCTTAAAAAAGCAAACAGATACCCATAGTCCTTTGACTAATTTATTTCGACATTTCATCATTTTACAGGAATATTTACTGTATTTGTAAATAAGAAAAAGCTAACAATAATGAAGTGAAATGCGTTTATCTACCTATTTAAATCTATATATGTATCTAAATTTTACGACGGCTTTTGTGCTAATATTTTCAGGCACTGTCATTTCAATAATCGCATCCTGAATTATGTCCGGCTCACACTTAATAGCAGACACGGTAGATGTACATTCATTTACTGGTTTGTTTTGGAAGAGGGGATTACACTGGTGGGCAAGGGGATGCAGTTTCCGAACGGTGACTCAGCTGCAGTTGCGACGCTAAGGAGATTTTATGCTATAAGGCTTCAGAGGGACGTTTGTAATATTTTTTCAGTTTACGAATGAAGTAAAAAAGTCGATGCAGGATGTATATAAAGCATACAATAAATAAACGAATCTATACGTCAAGAAAAATATTTTCAACTTCAGCCGGACAACCAATAAATATCCTGAACCCTAGGGTTGTTTAAGCATCAAGGAAAACGTTAAATGAAAGTTACCTGCCCGTTTCTCCAACGAGCCCACTCTTGATAAGTAGCCATCGCCCGTGATTTCTGTCTAAGAGTATATTTCGGTAAGCAGTCTTGCTTCCAAGCGCTGTGTACTGTGGTATGTCATTAAATCATTAAAATGAGGAATCAACAGGAATAACAACAAAATCCCTCAAGTTGCGAAATTATAATGTTATCACATTCAGAAATATTAAATTCTTCCAAATTTTCTTCTGACTGCACCTTGCGATAGAATGTGAAATATATCTATCATTCAATAGATTGTGTATTCAGTAACATATGAAAGATTATGAATTTTTCCATTTTCTCGTGCATTTTTTTTGCCTACAATAAGGCCATATAGATTGAATAAGAAATATTTGGACATCACTATGTAATTGTCAGAGAAAAAAATGTTTACGCATGTTTAATATTCACCTTAAACAGAGAAAACTACCTGTGGTCTAAGTCAGATAGATCGCTCGTACCAGTTGGATGTGAGATTTATCAACTCGCTTCGCTCGTTGATAAATCTCACATCCAACTGGTACTCAAGATCTATCCTATACATAATGTGTGAAAATAATTTGTCTGTCCCGTTAATCTGATATATATTACATTGAGTTGATAGACTTTTGTACGGATTCAAGGGCTTACTTTACATTCAACCTCGTTTTCTAACAATGTCAAGTAAAACAACAACAGACGACATTTTTTATGTGAACGCTTATATGACTTGTGGTAAGGTGTCCCTGACAACCTTTTCTAAACCATTTTAGAATGTCTAAGGATGATTATTTCTCTATGAATAAAAAAAGATATCAAAATAAATTCTCAGTGAAAATAAATTGTTCGCCAGTAAATCCGACACAGTACTAATAAATCTGGGACAAAGTATGAAATTAATTGTCTATCCCGGTAGAAACTGGATCTCTATGCCGTGCATAGATGATATCCATGATAATAGAAGTCAAGAAGGCCACATAATAATGATCGAGTAATACCTTTTATTTCTATTAAAATATGTGAAGCATTATCAATTTGGTGGAAAAAATATATACTATCCCGTTCTTATTTGTACATCTACCATGGACTTTAAAAGACTGTCAGAAGCTCAGTTTTTTGTTATTTTATTTTATATTTTAACGGAATTTCATACACGAATACACAGGCGGAGTGACACTGGTATAATACAATAATAATGCTGATGATAATAATAATAAACTTCAAATAGGAAACAATTAAATACCCCGCTAGCGGTGCGCAAATGCGTTCCATTTGCCCCCACTGAGTGCCTCAAATTTTACCGATAGTCACGTGACATGTGCGACAGATACCAGACGGGCAGTAAATCACGTTAAGAATTGAAGAAATTTCGGCTATAAACTGATATTAATCAGCAGCTTTTTAATTGGTCAGATGTCACTGGGTCATAAAATGTTGTTAGAGTATGTTACCGCAACTTGTGACCCTCCCTGGTGCAATATTTGTGTATTATGCAATTATTTAGCGTGACACGTAGGGGTCCGAGAGAGAACAGCCGATTTATGACACTTCGTTTGATGCGGGCCGGACTAACTTTGAATCGGCATAACTTTTTTAATAATCAAGTAATTAACATGCGGTTTAAAGCACATGAAAGGAAATTCATTTACGGAGGGAACCGTGTCAGGGATTTTTGTTTGCTCAATCAGCGACTTAATTATCTTTAATTACGTAATATGTATGGTGAAAAAAGTCGCATAAAATGTTTGACGTTACGTAATATTTTTTTGAGAAAAGATATAAAAAAATTGAGACACGGTTCCCCAGATAATATAAGTATGGTTATTTTCCAAAAGTTTGATGACAAAAAAATAAAAAATGACTTTGATATGACAATTTAAAATTTTAGGATTTTAATTCAAAATCAATCATTTACAAAGGCATTTTTTTCAAATATGTTATTTTTTATGATGATCAACGACATTTAATGCACAAAGATTAAATGAATAAAAATTATTACAAAAATAACTTGGTTTAAATGACATTTATGTGAGTACCACGGAAAGTGTCTGTTGTCACCTTAACAGTGATATGATGCACCTTTCTTTCGAATTACTGAAATATTTAGGTTGAAACAGCAAAGAATTGCTTTCCCAACACAAAATGAAAAGTGAAGGCCGCTTTAACAGTCGAGCGAAATGTTTTTTTTAAAATAAGGCAAGCGCCTTTAAATTTACTGAGGAAAACAAGAAAAAAACTACATGTTTTCAGTTGATTTATTGCATATTTTTCAGGGAAAGTATAATATTTAATATATTAGACGCACCTGCCCATTTTAAATGTGTTATGTGTTAATATATTTATATAAGACGTTGGAATTTTGTTTGTTTTTGTTTGTGTTTTGTTTTTTTATTCAAAGATATTTGGATATTTATTTAATGAAAATACATGAAAATATATAAATTGTGGGTTATTTGATCTTTTTTTATTCAAATAAATTACCAAATACTTCAGCACGCACCATAGAACAAATTTCATTTTCTTGCACTAAACAGAAGACATACGTTTACGGATATTTTGCCGCTCATTAAAGAAAGAAACACAAACCCAACCACCACGCAATCAGATTTACGTAATATACACCATCTTTAAGGTCGTAGCTTTAGTATGGGCATATTACAAGATCTATAAATAAAAGAAAGATAAAGGCATTAGATTCCAACAGGATAACGTTCCCATTAGAAAAATGGAAACAGTAAGCATAAAGTATAAATTGTAAACATGTTTAGTTTGTAAAAATGATCGGAAACGCTGAAATCATAAACTTTTTAAAGTCTCTATCAAATTAATAATTATATAAAGATATTCAATAAGAACAAAATTGAATGTTATGTTGTACGATACTTTTGCGTGCTATTCAGCTTATCGCGTTTACCAAGTCTTTATTTAAAAGTAAGGGCACACAATTTTTACTAATACTGTTTGATAGATATGTAGCTTTTAAATCTTTGAAACAAAACAATGACCTTCTGATCTGTCCATTGCATCATAGTATATAAATACGCAAATCAAAGTCAAAAGATTATTGTAACATATTGTCCTTATAACATAAAGTTAACATAGTTTCTCGTAAAATCTAGAATAAACAGTCGGCTGTATGATATGTGGAAACCTTACTTAATGTAGCGGGCAATTATTACTTCCCGATGTTATGTTTTTAAACAATGACATAACTTGTCGTAAAAAGTGGAAACCTTACTGATAGTCCCCGGGCAATGTTTTAAAACATTGACTTAGACATGGATTTTTTTTCGAAGATATATTTAAAATCAGTGAAGTCATTTTACGATAAGTAGAAACTCACTAAATGACATATTAGTAAGTATCCAAAAAAGCTTCTAATTATCCCTTGCTGTGACGTTAAACTTGTGAACTGAAGCTTTTCTTATTCTAGTAATTGCTTTTAGGTAGCAACTAATCACTTTAATGCAATGATGCGAGAAATGTTTCTAACATTAGTGATGTAATGTGTCCTTAACACGATCATTTAACGGGAAGTGGCATCAATATGCGCTAGATTAAATAAAACACATCTCGTAACTGCCTAACCAAATGGCAAAAGATAAGAAAAATGTTAATCTTTGAAATGAAATAGTTAAACAAAATCTGGACAAGGTGAGATCCCTCAAAAGCATTATTTACAACAACAATATATGAAAATTGCAGGCTCCGTTTGACTGAGCCTGTAATGAGGGATAATGAATAAGAGCAACATCCATTACGCCCTTTAGCACCGGCTATTAATCCACACAATGAATTTTTTCAAATAAACAGGCATGTGCGACAAGCCCACATGTACAATAATAACGAGCAGTTAGATAACATAGCGGTATCCACATACACAAATGATCTAACAAATGAACCAAAACTGCATATTTATGAGATTGGTTAATTCATTGATATAGACATAATATAATTTATGCACATTTTTATGTGAAATAAAAATTAAAGTGCCCAGATCCTTCTTAGACTGGTAGCTTAAGGGCATTCAGGAAACTGCTTCGGCATACATTCTAATTTTATGGACATCATCTGTATAAGCTAAATGACAAATTTTGGAAATGTTAAAGACTAGACTATATTTAGATAGAGGCAGTGTCCGAACATTTTTTTAACTCGACACGAGGTGTGCTAAAACAATACCATTATCTGACCTGTAAATTTGTGGATAAATTGATAATGTCGTCAGCCAACTACGCAGGAAAAAATCACGAGAGCCTAAGAGATTTATCAGAATAAAGAAATAGGTCAAACACCGGGACAGGGCAAAACAATACTGACAACAGGGTGAAGATTATTTTTAATTAATATCGTTCTTGTTAAAAATTATACATCAGACAAAATGGCAAGTTTAGGTGTAAATCAACAAAAGTACAACAGTCTTCTTGTAATGTATTTGATTATAGTATTCTAAAAACAACTCTTGTTAATTGTTCCTTTTCGTTTATTGTAAGAACAAATTACTGAGGACATCAAACTTTAGAAATAAATTAGATTAAAACAAGCTCGCTTTCTAGACGATATATGTAGTTTAACAAATTTGAATAAAAATCACTGTAAGATTGCTATCGATTACAGATATTTACTTTTGAAGCATTCAGTACAATCGTATGGTTAAGAAAGGATAGAGTAAATATAAATATTTTAGTAATTTATCAATTTCTATACAGCGTTAGCTTAGAGAAACAAAAGCTACTCCGATAAATGACGCCTTATGAGGCCTAAGATGGAACTAATCAAATTGAACGTTTACAATCACACCACAAAAACACCCCCCCCCCCAAAAAAAAAAAAAAAAAAAAAAAAAAATAAAAAAAAAATAAAAAAAAAAAAAAAATAAAACGTTAACATGTTGAAAATACTATTTCAAGTCTCATAAATAATTGACGAGCATTTATGCCGCCTATCATACACAGACCTTCACTATAAACATCTTACTATAAACACGTGACATAAACATGCATGCATCTATAGTGGTATACGTATCAAGAAAATCCGCGTTTCGAAGCATTTTACGCTTGAAGTATGTACAGTTGTAAGATGTACACTGTGAAAAAGTGAGAGGCCGCACAAAAAAATATAAAAAAGCTGTAAAAACAACAACAACAAGAAAAAAGAAAACAACAAAGAAACAACTGTAACAAGTTATTGATTTGCCAAGGATTTTACGATTGGTTATATTTTAATATTTAGTAATACGAAGACATAACCCAAAAAATAAATCTCTTGTTAATCTTTTCAAAGGATTGTATTCACAAACAAATTATTTCAATTGGCATAATCTTTAGGAAAGTTGATATTAGTTCAAAATGAGAAGAAAAATCCGAATAAAAGACACAGTAACTATCGTAATAAGTAACTTATAAACTGTATAAAATGCCTATAATAAATATTGAAATAATATTATAAATTCATTTTTTACGACAAATGAAATGATTCTCTTTACAAGAAACGTTGTTATTTCCCGATAGCCAATACAATGAAAAGAAAATTTACCGTGCGTTTCGTTTATAAATTACAATTTCTTTTGTTACGAATATGATACTCTTAAGGATGTTGCGATCAGTTATCTAGGGCAAGGTTAAATTGAATAAGATCTTTGTTAATTCAACTGTTACCAATACAATAAAAGATCATTTGCATAACAAATATCACAAACAATCACTTTCGAGTGATACAAAAACCTTTAAGATGTAACAAAAGAAACGTAAGCATGCCTTTGATTCTTCTTGTATTAAGTCCACTTTTGGTTTGTGTTTCTAATGCAAATTTAAATTATTGATTCCTATAATGACACTGCATTGAAAGCTTTGACAACATGTCTTATTGACTTAAAATTTAATGACTTCTACAATCAAAACTCAATATGTAAACTCTCATCTTTTTATCATAATAAATAAACATGAAATTAGTTTCAAGCTTTGGGTAAAGTTTTCTTAAAGGCTATCACGCATTTACTAACTGTAGCAACAAATTTTGTTTCAAAAACAAAATATTCAATAAAGCTCATTTGAAAAACAATCATAAGGATCTCTTGTAAGATGTTATAATAAGCAGAACAGATCATTTTTTCAATTTTGATGAAGACCAATGTCTTGCATTGGAAATTATCTTTAAAGTTGAAAGAGTGTTTTCTTCAAAAAAAAAAATCACAGTTGCTTTATTTAACTTTATTTCATTTTTATAAAAAAAATGTTGTTATTTGTATCTGCCTAGATTAAACTTGTTCAATTAGATTCAGGCGTTATTAACGCAATAGGCGTTGTAACTAAATAAAAAAAATCAAACACTATCTCTAGTTACAACATTGACAAAAATTCCGGGATCCGTTACGCCTAGTCTCCGGCTTCATAATTCTGTGGCAGTTAAGGCATACGCTGGTATAGCTCTTGTTTTAATTTAAATAAGCCATTATACATGTCATGCAATTATCAAATCATATTAACTAAAATTCTTTGGTACCACAAATTACAACAAAAGTTCAAAACCAAAGCGGTCTATGCGTTTCTATATATGTTTGATACGATCCCGGATACCGTGCATCACGTTTCAAGGATCACGTGGTACTAGAAATTACGTGGTTGAAAGAATTCCGTAGTATAATAAAAGGAAGTGCCCGATGGCACTATGTCTGTTTTCGAAACTTGCACGCTTTCTTTTTTGAATATTGTTTTATCAAATGTCTTTATTAAAATCTTAAAAACATAATGCTGACATAAGGCTTTCCGTTTATTTAAAATATTCAAAATGGTGATCATGCATTGCTCTTACCTTGAAAACCTTTTACAAGTACGACTTAAAATTGTAACAGATACTGTGAGAGCTAAGACTAAATCTAAATGTGACTGCTAAAAGAAATATATCATTCAATAAACTTTATATAAACGGTTTAGACAATATAAACAAGAAACAAGTTACAATTCCGCGCTCAGATACGATAGTACTTGACCCGTGTAACACTTTAAACAGATTAAATAATTACATTTATTGCATAAATATCCAAGAAAGCGCAACAGTGCAAACTGTCTATCAAATTTTATATCATACAAAAATTGACATAATATTTATATAATGATGTATGGCTAATACAAACTTAAATATATTATCTCCCATTTGATCTAATAATCTATATCTGCTATCAAACAACTTCAAAAAACATTAAAAGAGTGTTTTTTTCCCCTTCAGTTAACATGGAAATATAACGTTACAATACAACAAGTATCACTTAAAAACCGAAAGCATTTCCTCTGTAAAGAATTCTCTAGACGATTTTGCAATTAGTTTAACGTGACATGTGTTAATGATTTAGGAATTTTATCAAGAAATGCATGAACTCAGAATTAGTACAAAAATAAGACAATCTGCATTGCAAATTTAACAACTAATCAAATTCATCTTAAATTTGACAAGTAAACAGTTAGCATTCGTTTAACACAACATGATTTTGTTAGTCATTTAAACGGAAAACTAAATGCCAAATGTATTTTGAAATAAAACATTTAATTTAATATTACAAGTACTACACCATTGTTCTAAGTGTTAAGTTTCCTCTGGATGATCTTTATAATGTTACATACAAAGCTATGTGTTATTCATAAATTGTTCACCTGAGAAACATATTTCTTAATATCATCTTTGTTCACAAAAGTTAAGATATTTCGCGAACGAATTATATTTACCTTAATATGATCATGGTTAAATGATGTAATATAAAGCCTTGTCAGACTTAAGCTTTTTCAAAACAGCATTTTGTTGCTTAATCAAGATGTTCCCCATTTTATCAGCCAATTTATCTGTCTGATCACGCATATATGGAAGGCAAATGATTTGATAATACTCTATAACAAAAACTACGTTTGATTACTTTTTTCAATATCCGACGCATGCACCTCTGGAAAAAATATAACATGAAGTATTTTATAAGCACTGACTGCCGAATAAAAAAATTAAATATTGAACGTCGATGTTTTTGTTATAATGCACGGAAGGCCAACTGAGGTATTGCTCCGCCAGTAAAGCTGGAAAGTCACCATATGGGGCTCTACTGTGTTGGTGTGACTTAAATTATAGATATAGAAATAATTTACTATCTCTTTTTAACAAGTTCTAGCAAAATTATTGACAACTATTGGGTACAAACAAGACAAAAACTAACTACATAATTATAGCCCCTGGTCAGACACTGTTGGTGTATTTTTTATATGTAGGTTACTGTAAAATTATACAAGAAGACTTGAGCCATGAATCAGATACTGTTTTTAAAACGAGAGAAAGAAACTAACCTTATTTTTGAATAAATGAAATCATTTCTATTTTTGTCAGCAGCAAACTTTGCAAATACACCTGAAACCATAATCATAACTGCTTATAAATGCAGTATACAAGTGAAATGCCTGTTTAATAAGGACAATATCAAATTGCACGGATCTATTGAAAAATTTAAATTTTAAAAACAATATGTTTACCCTGCCTATATTTATATATTTATATTTTATGGCCTTAATTTGTAAGGTGTTATCGGTGTAAAACTTCTCTTTGAAATAACACGTTTTATTCGACGTATGATTCGGTCTTAGCTAATAACTTTTTGCAAATAGACATATGTGAACAACAAAACAAACATTCTAAATCTACTGGAAATGCACACAACTACGTGTATCTACAGAAACATTGATTATATTGTAATCATATTAACCCACAATTAATATTGAAACATACACGACTATTTATTAACAAAAAATGTTTTTAAATATTATACAAATATATTCCTTTAAACGTCATCTTATGTGTCATGAATCACACTGACGCTTGCAAAACGCCTTGCCGTCACATCCGTAAAGTTTGCAAGTTGATATTTTCTAACTAGATATGAATTGTAATTGCAAACATTTTCTGTAAAAGAATTGAAATCATAACATATAGTTTTAACATTTTTGTCATCATATTAACGATAATAGTTTCATGTTTAAACAATTCATGTCGCTTCAAAGTTATTATCAAATATTTACAGTGAGTCTTCCCGATGGATCAGTTTACAATGACCAAGCATTGTTGATTATTAGAGAGGAAAAAGAAACTCTAAATGACTACTTCGAATATCTAACGATGATATGGGCAAATATTTTACTTAAGGGCTGTAGACAAAATCAAACAATAGACTATAGCTAGTGACGACAATTTAATTGTTTCTTCAATATTTGAAGAGTTTATCTGCAAGTGTCTTTGTAAAATGTCAACAAACTTATTAGATTATGATATCATTTATTCTATTTAAAGCAGAATAAATACTTAAAGTAAAGTATATTTATGTTAGATAGGAGTGCAATTAAAAAAGATCCGCGGACATACCTTAATTGCGTTGGGATTCAAAATGTATCGATACTTTGATAAAGTGTTTGGTTAGAGTACACATCATGTGCGAGATGTCATGCACTTTCAGAAATTAGACATGTAGATTTTCCCTGTCTGACGGAAAATTAGTCCAGTCAGTCTGTACATCGACCTCAAACAAATTGCAACAGAAAATATTTTACCTGGTATAGAAAGTATATGGAATAACATGAATCATGTCAAAAGTCTAGCAAAATCTAAGTTACGCAACATAGAAAAAAACGGGTTTTTATTGCGTTAATTTTTGTGATTTTTTTTTCTGACGACAAAGGTTTTCCATAGGCGAACAAAGCGTCTCCGATACTCAGAATAGCGTATGCATAATGGCGACAACAACAACAAAATAAGTGTAAACAAATTAAATGTCAGTAAAGTACACTGTAAAGTGGGTTGGTATATTTTCCTTAAAATATTACAGATCATAATAGGAATTATTAATGTGGGGTCGTAAGTTTATTATGAGTATTTGTTGAAAATTATTACTTGTTTTACCAGTTCTTTATCCGTTGAAGGTCAACAGGTGTTTCAAGCGATCTGTATTAAACTTTTCACGGAAAACAGTTAAATTTATCTAAATTACAACTCCTGTCTTAGTAAACATTCAAAAACGGCCTAAAAATGTGTATTTATAACAAGTTGATTTCGACAGTATTTTTACACTATGGAACGCCATTATCACTTTAATTATGACGAATTACGTTAAAAAAATTCTGAATATTTTAATCATGTTTTGTTGTTAAATGTGTATTCAAGGTTGTTTTTTTTTGTATTTTTTAATAGTTTTTTTAATTGTTTTACATATATAATGTATGTAATGTTATTATTATTTCAGGGGTACCACTTTGAGGTAGTCTTCATTGATGTATGCTCGATTTTGAAAATACAAAAAATCCAGTAAACTATATGTACACTAAATGAGTAAGTTTGCTTTCCTGTGCTTATATTTGTAATATTTTTACATATATAACACAAATATCAAACATTATCTTTTACTAGTGAAAGTGAATATTTAAAATGGAGGAAATAGAGCATCGTATGCATAATTCAATATATCTGAAATTATTTTCAGTTTTTAATAGACATAGAAGAAATTTATACTAAAGGAAACGCCAGTCTGATATGCAAGTAAAGTGTTTCTTGCATATCAGACTGGCGTTTCCGTGAGTTTTACCCATGCCGGAAATTTCATCTGGCATTGGGGGTTCCAGATGAGTCGCGTGCTGTACAATGGCACGGTTAGGATGACGTCATTTCACCGTTATGAATGAAGTTGTAATTCTTACGCTGTTGTAAGAAAGTAGTTACGGTTGTTATGATATAAATTTTCATTGAAAATAAAGATAAAGAATTTAAAATATAATGAAATATGGTAGAATATGCAAGAAAAAACATCTGACATATGTTTGCGGTTCGAATCGAATAGAATATCCGTCTATCGGTCACCCGCCCATTGGCGGTAACTCGGCAAGCCTCGTTACCGCCCAATGGGCGGGCCACCTCGGGACGGATATCAGCAACTTTGATCAAATAAATACACCTAAAACATTTTAACAAGAAGCCTTTTAGGTAAAATGCATCTTATAATAACACGTACTGTTCTGGGATAACTGAAACAATACGTAATCAGCTACCAATAACCAGAATACAAGAATACAAGGGATGATCCAGAAATACCCGTAATTTAAACAATAAATTCAATTATATTTATTCAAAGTTCATATAACAAACACTTTATTACTGCGTTATATGTCCTCTTTACAAGGAAACAAGAATATGATAATTAAACACAGTATGCCTACCATATAAGCAAACATAGGATTTGTCACATTATGCAAAAAAGGTTGATGTTTTATTGTTCTTATACCCGATGCCATTCACTGTAAGTGTACTAACAATCTAAACCTATGACTATTGAACTGCTATTTGCTTTGATTGCTGTGATTCATACACATGATAATCTTACAGTTGAAGGCATAAAATATATTATTCATTTAATTTAATTAGATAAAAAGTGCATGTAAAAGAAAACAAATAAAATATGAAAAACAGCACATAATCGTCAATTAGAATTCATTTTTTTAAATCGTATTGAAATTGTGCAAGGCCGCATATGACATCATATTTGTATTTTTCAATCGCCACGGCGACGGAGAACGTTAACTTCACGCGTATTCTTCTATGCCGCAAACGATATGTTTTTATCTTTAAAATTACTCCAACAGTCTGGTAAAAAACCTTCTTTACCCCTCAAAAAGTTTTGTATGCATGACTAACAAAATACTTGTGTCGAATTTCTTTTATCATATTAGATGTTTCTATGGTAGGCTGTCTGAACAGTTGACAAATGTTTATTTCCGACGCCTTAATGAAGACGTTTTTGCAAATACTATTTTGTTTAAATTTATAGCGCTGTTACAAAGTAAAAATAGAAATGAGCTATGCAAATTAGCCGTTTATTATAAAAAAAGCTATGACTATTAGAAATTCAATAATAAATTATGTTCAATGATTATACAAAATATTTGTTGATATGTTCATCCTCGTTTAACCGAGGCTTAACAACATATTGTGTTTGAATATTAGCATTATTTTTGTCTATTTATGATTGCATTGATTGCTCGCACTGAAATATATTTGTAAATGTATTTGTTACTCTGAAATTATATGATGTATATGATGATGTACTATGTACAAATCAAAGAAATAAAAGTTCTGTTCTGTTCGGTTCTGTTCATAAATAAACATTGATATTACAAATGATTACACAATAATACAATGTTCAAACGACGTGAAATTTTAGCAGGCTTTACATTAACCTTCGGCAAATATTGGACATGATCCCTTTTTGTGTCGGGCACTTTGGTGTATTATAAATTTCAACGAACGTCGTGTTCTTTGAGTTGCGCTGCTGTGGCGTATCCATGGTTATTTAAGGCGGCCTGAGACGGTACTGGATGTTTATAATCAATTATATTTGGCAATTAAATAGAAGAAACATCGATCTTTGCGCATTTATAAATTTAATGAAGAAAACATAAAAAAGTTATCAGAATTATAAACAAATTTTGGGTAATTCTGGATCAACCTCCATATAATGTAAAAAACAGATTTTATAAATCTTACAATATCAGTTATTGTTTTTTTTTTCAAGATGAACTCCTGTCGGATTTGTTAACGGCTGTTTGATGATCATACAAAGACAGTTAAAGGCAACGAAAAGGAATGCAAGGGAATAAATGCTGTCAGTGAGAAATGAAATGACAGTTTAAAAGTTGAATCGGAATAATATATTCACATTGAGTGTAGAAAGATGGACTGTAACCCACATTACACTAAGACAGAAAAGAAAACACTGATGCCACCATTAACACCATTGAGATCAATGACTGATAAGTTTTCATACAAAAAAGATTGTTTATATTGTGGTCAATCTGTAATAAGTTAGGGTAAAACAAGGAAGTGTGATGTTTCGCCAGTAAGGACACTAGAACCTACTTTTTTGATATGCTTGTAGCCGATGCTCTTCACCAACAAACACGTTTATGCTCCTCTAATTTCAGAACTGGAAAAGATATACCAGAAGTTTGTTTAAATATTAAACAAATTTTATATTAAAGATAAAAATATTACTTATTCATAAACTACTGTCGGACACAAAGTTGCATTTGAAATGAATTATTGCCATATGAGATTTTCATGCAAACTTACAAGAAATACTATACTGGATATTGATTTAACTTAACGTCATTTTTCTATTGCCCGTATAGTTGTGTCAAACAGACTTGAAGTAGGAAACTTTACTTATCAAAGGAATAGAATCCAAATTTGTAAAACACAATTGACACTTATGTCTGCATTTTATAAATATAAACAAACATGACGGAATTGATGGAGAATTACAAAATAAGTATTTTAAAGATTTTTTTTGTACCTCATGCTCTTCTATTTCATTACATTTGTGGACGAGTAATGTAGAACAAATAAAACGTTATTATGCCTTTTGCCTTTTGTAAGTACATATCTTTATTTAGAGTCTTAATGTAAATTTCAAATAAATTTTGTTCAGGTATGTAGTTGTTCGTAAAATTTAGAATAAAAAGCCACAAGGAACAAATCAAAACATTGCCGCAAAACAATTCTTATAAATACAATTTATTTGAAATATCTTGTGCAAATTTAAGCAAAGGTTCCTCCATGACCGACAAAGTGCATAATATTAATATTTTTGTTCTTTATATTGATAACAGATACAGAAAATTGAGTTACTTATTTTAGTAGAAATAGATTTCGGGATTATTTTAAGCAATACTGTATGAAACACAAAGTATCACAAGATAGCTATACTAAAGTTAAGATATACGATAAAGTTTAACTTAAAATGTAAAAAGTCAACATAACTTCCCTATACCTTGACATTTACGAAGAACTTAAATATAAAATACACTCCATAGGTACACAGTTTGTAATATATATAATTGGGAGAAAACCAAAAATCAAACTGTAATTTCAGATTGAAATTTTAATGTAATTGATATTTAGCAAAATGAAATTTGAACGCAAATAATGCTCAAACAATCAAAAACGTTTTTCAATACAATATACATTTATAATTCCACACAAAACTAATAAAAAAGCGATACTTATACTTTTATATTTCTATTTTGATGCATGGATATATATTAAAATAATGTTTTACTTTCTGTTTTAAATATCGATTTTAGTAATAGTAAGAAATAAAAGTACTTTTGAAACACAACACCACAATGTTGTATCACTTTAACATCCGCGAACGTTACCCTATCTATAAAAATCTCTTGAGGATTTTTATTCAGTTAAACGTGACACGGGTTAATCAGATGAGAGGAGTATTAATTAAAACATGAACCTAGAAGCAGTACAAGAAGAAGACGATCTAAATTGTAAATTTCTACAAATGTTGTCCTTGATATGATCACTTTCTAGTAAAGAATTAGCACGGTATAAATTAGTTGGTCGTGAATTTGAATAGAAAACTAAACCTTAACAAAATTGTTTTAACATGTTTACCAATCATGGACAGTTCCATTTCTAAATAATTTCTTCCAAAACGATAAGATAGTGTTTTCAACGTGTTTGTTGGATTTACAAGCTATTTAGTGTTGACTAAATGTCCAATTTCGCCATTTCTTGCTTTTAATAAAAAATAAGATTCCTTATCGGTGAAATTACTTAAAAACTCAAGACCTAAATGTTGTTATGTCGTTAACGATTCCAAGACAATTCCAAGCCTAAATTTAAATCTCTCTTTTGTTTGATAATATTGGGATTAAACCATCAGACAGTCTAATGTCAGACATATGATAATAATTCATTGATTTGATTCCTGGTTTCCATTGATTCTTCACTATTAATGCCTTTAAAAATGTATGATAAAATGGTGACATTGCCCCAACTATTATCATGGTAAATTGTTTCGGAACATGAAGTAAATAGGAGCAAAAATGCACCCATTCATCGACTGTTGTTTAGTTTTATGAAATATTATATCCATTTTGTTCATTCAATATAGCATTTATACATAAATACATACATTGTCAACGAATGATCTGAAAATGTGCACACAAGTTATTGATGTAGACCCACATAAAAAATATTCTGTCCGGTCATGTCGAAAAAACAACAACATTTAAGCGGTATTTAACCCATGTTACAAATAATTTACATTTCTAAACAACAAAATATCACGAATACATTGAGTCATGTTCGCAAATATATTCCATAGATAAGAACAACATATTTGCATATATATTGCACGAAGACCTTTGACCTCAGTCACAGTCCAGCAGAGAATCCAGAACAATATATCTTTAACTGCCATTATACATCATAATTTATAACATAAGATATCAGAACGAAATTGTGCAATATTGTGTGAAATTAAATGGCAAAACCACAATAAAGTCGTCATTTTAGAGAATTTAGATACTTCTTTGTTAATCTCAATCTAAGAGTACGAACTTGCCGAAGTTAAAAGTGCATATCAAAATTATATTGTATCGCACATTCTACCATTATTATGTCTGTCATTTTGTTCGGATGACGACTTTTTACATTTGAATAAACGATTACGGTATCAGGCATGTAATTATTATGCCGTTTTGAGTAACTAACTATTCGGAACACATATCAGCTGAAATATATATTTACTGCAATAATAACATTTAACATATCGGAAAATGGAAAACCCAGAGGCATCTATAACGAGTTGGTTAATAAACATTACCGCCTACATTATGAAACCTCTAACATGTACATATTTCATTTTGATATATGATGTGTTGTCATTCTTTACATACAGCACACGACAGAGGTTTTCGTTTAGTGTACTTAAATGGAAGTCTATTGACCGTGTACAAGGACCCATTAGCCTTGACATAAATGTCTTTTTCGATGAGTGCATTTCCTTTTTTCTCGTACAAACAATATTACTTAACATTGAAAATAATCACACCTTTACCATTTTTACTGACAAATTTCCATCTATACAAATTGAAAATTATTTTTAAATATGCATTTCAGCAGTTTACTAACAATACATTAAGGTACCTATAAAAAGCGGTTTGTTTGATGAAACTAAATTAAATAATACATTCTTTGCATTGGAATAGAAGTATGTATTTCAATAAAAGCAGAAAATTGGCTCATTTCAAAGTTACGCTATTAGTTTGATAAACTCTATGAGTATATTATTTGTTATTCCAATGACGTAACATTTTATTTTGTTAAAGAGAATAATAATCTATCATGTTTATATTCCATTGAGTTTTAGCTTTCATGCAAATAAGCATAATTTACCAATAAATGAAATGAATAAATGTGTTGTACGTGTACCAGATATCATGTTTTGTTTTTTGTTACCTACACAATTATAGCATTCTTAGTTGAATCAAATCTTTTATTTCTATTGCAGGCCTTAAGCTTTGAATTGAAATACAAAATGCATTTCTGTTAATTTTACTAAATATGTTAACTTGTAACGACTGCAATATGTTTTTTCCAAAGCAAATATAAAATAATCGTCTGAAATCTCGTTACTAAAGGAATTGGCCTGAAATTATCAACGGTAGCACTCACATAATTGATTGAGCAATTTGATTCGAGTGTTCAGAAAGAATAGTTGTATCACACGTTTTATACTGGCAGACATTTTAAAATTTAAAGTCCGATTTAATCATAACATAAGGCTTTGTTCATAGCTGCCGTATATTTTTGATTATGATATGCATTTTCACCATCGTGCCACATAATTTGTGAGAAATCTAAATGGAATATTGCTGAATACAATTTTGTTGATCGGTGTTTTAAAACAAAATGAAAATTAAATGATGCCTTTTTCTGATAAAATTTTTGGGCTAACTTAAAAGACAATTTTTTGGCAATAAACCCTAAAATTTTTTGTACAGTAAAATTTTATTAAATTTTTCTAAAAACAATTTTCTCTTTAAAATTATTTTGAGCATAGTAAAGATGGGAAAATCACTCAGGCGCCTAAAACATGAGTTCTGTTCGATAATTTTGTTTGAAACGACATTTAACTATTAACTTCCAAGAATACTGCATTTCTCCATTCCAACTGAATATCAGCAGTGTTTAACTGAAGAAACTTTTCCAAGACTGAAATATTGTGAAACGTATTTTTCCTGTTAATATTTCATTATATCAAAAAATTTTATACAAAATACTTGGTTTTTTTTTTGTAAGACACTTTGACCCATTCTTTCGTTTTCCGTCCATAAAACTCCCTCTATTCTACATTATTTAAAAGCACATTAAAAATAGAAGCCACACATTTTGAATCCTGTTCATGTAATTGAATGATTTTTCCAGGAATTGTTACATTTACAAAAAAAATATCAAAAGATGTCAGTGTATAAGTGTTTTGTAAAGAATATCTATCAATCCGGAAAAAAGCTGAAATATATATGTACTGTACTAGTAACATTTAAAAAATTGAAACAAAGCAAAATTTAAAGGCATCTACAAAACATTGGTTTATTTAAATGGCCAATACTCATTAAATTTCTATTATGCATCTGCGATTCACAAATATCATATATATTCTGCTGATAATTTTATTACTAATAATGCTTTTTACAGCAGATTCCACAGATACTTCCTTGTACTAATAGCAGTGTTTATTGACTTTTATATACGATATACTTTGCTCTATTAAATTAGTCCATTTCCTTTTCCCTAAAAAAATATCACTAAATATGGAATTCAATCTCGCATTAATCATTAAAGATAAAATATACTTCCGTACAAGTAAACGATAATATTGATATGCATCGACTTTAACTTATTTTATAATGAGGTCGGTAGATTTATGAGGTATGTCTGATTTGATGTAGCTAAATGCATGCATTAGACATGAACTAGAATTTTTTAAAGTTCAAATAGAAAATAAAATTATTTCAAGTTTTACAATTTGTAAAACTCTACGAGTATAAAGATGCTTTTTCACGTAATAAGCATTACCTCCCCTGACCGCCATTGAAAACATTTTATTATGCTTAAGAAAATAAAATCTCTCATAATCTTATCATATAAAAATCATTTTCATATTCATTTTAGTGCTTAAATTTATAATATTTTCTTCAGGTATGTCATGTATATGATAGTTTCCTAGCTATCATTTTTTTTATATTTTGACTTTATTTCACGATCATTATTATATAGGGGGATCGTTGCAGTTTGTAATGTTCAAATTATTTTCTTTGTTAATTTGACAATAATTTACTTTTAAAAATATTTTATAACATTTTCATGAAAAATATGGAGAAAACTGCATTTTGTATGGAATAATATAAGAACATTTCTAGAGGATGCTTGAGAGGAGTGTATAGGCCAACTTGATGTCATTTTATCTTCTTTGGACCAGGTATATAATATTGCAGTTATAAAGCACCTGCGTTACTCATATTCTACTTAACAGATATCATACAATATGACACGTCGGTTCAATACACGTAGTAAACAAAAACGTATTGTTTCTAAGAAAAATCGGAAAGTAACGATAATTTAATTAAACATGCAATTAATCTTAGTATAATAGCGATAGTTTTTTCTCACCAACACGGTACAGATCATATGGCAACTTTCCAGCTTTACTTGTAGAATATGGAGTTGCCCCTCCGTGCATTATTTCAGGCACAAACAGGCATCTGAGTAGAACCAGCTACCTTCCGTAACCTAGCTTGATAGCTTCCTCACATGATGGAATCCGAACTCCTTGTGGGATTTAAACCTACAGCGGTAAGGGGCTAATAGTTTGAAGTCAACGTGAAATAAGTTAGGATATCAATAACAATGATGGCGATGATGATGATAGAAATATTAATGAAATGTGCTTAACTACAATCTAAATACAAGGATTTTATGAAACTGAAGATCCCAAACTGAAACAGTGCTACCAGATAAATGCTTAAATATTTTAATAAAAAAAACACTGAGCTACTCATCAATATTTTATTCCCACTCTAAGACCATCCCCTCCTTTCTATTATCGTAACAAATGATAATAGTTCAATGGCATGATTAAATTTACCATACTATTCAATTGAATTAAATTACCGTCATTTGTAAACTGTTTCACCATGTGAGCTTTAAAAAGTATTTGCGAGTCTAAAAAATACAAAACAATCTTCAATATTCGTACCTTTATAAAGATTATTTCCTTAAAAGGCAATATAATTCAAAACAATCACTGCATAGCATCTGCTACAGTAACCTTATACAGCATGACAAAAATCCATGTGAAATTAGACAGATTGTTACGAACTTAGATGCTCTTGAAAATACTATTTTCGTCATGCATCTGCGTAATAAAAATCCGTTTAAAGCAAGAGAAACAATTTCAATTGTCTAAGTCTGTGTGAATTCAGTAGCCGCTGATTGTTTGAAATTACCCTTTAAAAGATATCAAGTATAAAAAAATTCGGAATGATTCTCAACGTCAATAGAGGCATATGTTGGACGTATGTAGATGAGAACTGTTGCACAATCTAATTTATAAAACTGATTATTAATGATCTAGAATGCTTAATTTTAAAGTTACATTTTAACCTTTTCAATATTAATTTACAAATCTCTAGCATTTTACATGGCTAGACACTAATTAAATAGAATACAATTCTTGACAACCATCTTGATATCTATGGACAAACCATAAAAACGTTTTCCGTATAGACGCCTTAAAGCGGCCTCCACTTTTTCTAAAGGTCAACTAGTAAA